>NC_061512.1:166023541-166046533 GCF_022539505.1 Lolium rigidum
CAATCTAGCTGGCGGTTTTGTAACACGGTGCCGTACTTTCCCGGGAGGGACCCCGTCTTGCATTCTAGCGGTTATGGGCTGAACTTAGCCAGTTTTGACTGCCCAAAGATCAATTGTCAACTCTATGAGCCAGATCAGTGTGAATTTTCCAAAGAAATGTAAGGGACAAAGCTTGAGTAAAAAACGAGTAGAGGTGGCTGGTCTTGCGGGAAAAAATTTGAACATCTCTACACGGACTCTAAGTCGAATTTTAGCTCTAAACTAGGTAAACCCACCGTTATATTGGTGATGATTTAGAACTCAAGTGTCCCGTTTAGCTCCTGTGGAGCCTCCTCAACCTTCCGCGTTGGAGTTGAATCCACCTTTCTTTCATGCTTGAGTCGACTAAGAGCATCTTCATCGGCAATCCTCAAGTCGTAGCTAGCAGCGATTTGGGGATTCTCGTGAGAGAAACTAATCACACCGGTGCTTTCGATAAAAATCCACGATAGCTTGAGCCCAATAAAAACAGCAGCGAACCCCAAAGGAATCCTGTAGGAAGGGATGCTATCGGACGCGCTGGCAGCAACTTCACAACAACTCCACATCGGATTTCCCCTCTCTATCTCCTGGCATGGCGCACCCGTCACACTCACATCTCCCACCTACCTTTCTCTCTCTCCTTATTTTCTCTCTCCCTCCTTCCTTTCTTTTCCCCCGAAGATGTGCCCACCTACCGCTCCTCATCTTCCTCGCGGTGCCTCTGGCCACCCGACGCATGTCCTGTCCTCTCCTATTCCTTTCGGTGCCTCTGACCGCCCAGCGCGGTTCTGTCGTTGCACTCCTCCCAACGCTCAGCCGTCTTCGTGCGTGCACAACAACTCTGCCACCCAGCGTCCCTCTGCGCGCTGCTCCGGGCGCCTCCTCGGGTGCAGCTTCCTCCGTGCGCTGCTCCCCACGGGCAGCCGCCTCCGCGCGCTGCTCCGGCCTGCTAGTGATGGTATCATGATACTATCGTTCGATACTTCCCCCTGTGACCAAGTCTTATGCAATGCAGACTTTGTTGCTAGTGTTCTTTCGATTGATCTAGTCCTTTAGATTATACGAAGTTGTTGTTTCACCTTTTCTTTTCCTTTTGATCAACCTACTAGTTTTGGGATAGTCGGTGACTAGTGATGAGACTTGGGAACTCATATTAATTGTTCCAAACATTGTTTGAAAGTGTCGAAGAATCACTATAATTCTTTAATTGATGTGGTTAATGTCGGCTCTCTCTCTCTCTCTTAAGTAGGTCATGTGGGTGGAAACTCACCGGCAATGATGATGTGGCCCATCGCTCGAATCATGTCATTGATGTGGAGAACACATCCACGGCGGAGTCTTTTCCAGTGTGGTGCCTCGGAGCAAAGTATGGGCTAGTGCGCCCGTTGCCCATGCGGAACTTCGTCGGAAATGGGCAACCGTGGAGCGACAATGCCTTGTGAAGTTGTGATCACATCGACCACGTATTTCTAGTTTTCACAAACTTAAATAAAGCAAGAACAACCGGTACCTTGGAACGCCAAGTTTCCTCTCGCAAGAATAATTTCAAATTCCAAACCCAAATCAGTCCAGCTTATAATCAAGATCATAAAAACACGCACGCACGCACGTCAACATAACACTGAATATGGGCGGGCAGGCTCACAAAGACAACGATATCGTACTGCAAACAATCTAGAGAAGCAACTCACTGGACCAGAAGAGTGCATCCTCTATTTTTACTTGAGAGTACCACACAAGCACCAGAGAGTGTCTTCCACGGTTTGCGCATTCGTCATTCGTACATCTACTTACCCTGGCCGTCGTATACGCTGCCATAGCCATACCCCGGAGCATGGTGAGGACGAAGAGGAGCAGGCGGTGCTGATAGGTAGTTGTCTGCCGGCGTCGATGCAGGCAACGGGGGACAACGCCTCTTGCAGCAGCAGCTGAGGCTGAAATGGCAGGATACGCCCAGGCAGGAGGTCAGGCTGCAAGCGGTGTTCCCCATCACAGCCCAAATATATCTCTCACGCCTCCCCTTATGTGTTCTAGTTGCTCTCCCAACTCCATATATTGATGCAAGCACCGAAAGTTCAGTATTAATAGAAGAGAATATGGAGCCAATAGTCCAAAAGGTGAGATTTGCCTAATTAACTAAACCGATAGCATCAGATCCTCCATCACGAAGACCACGAAGACCTAAGAATGCAAGTTCCGCTGAAGACAAAGGTGAGGGCAGCTTGCCGCACCACCAACAGGAGAGACCCACATCTTCCTTGTCTTTCAGTCTCAGCTAGTGCGCATTTGAGTTGGATAATACCCTCGATGTGAACTGACACAATGTTCCCAAACCTACTTCTCTAACATGTGATGGCATCTTTTGAATTCCACCTTGGCCTTGGAACTAGCCTAACTTTCTCTTTGGAACCAAAGACTGATGCAATATTGGATTGTGAGTTCCAACAGTGAAATGCTAAACAACAGCCACTGCTATAAACGCTAGGGGCTTGGAACATGCTAACACTATCAGAACCTTTCACGCCATCTTCCGAAGAAACATTCTAGCCTAACATCAAGAATAACTAGAATGCCAGAACCTTACCTTAGGTTGGGATACGTTCAGCCTTGTCAGTTCGATGAGATGATGGTTAGAGCAATTCAGCAAATTTGGCCTGATGAGCAAACCAACAAGCTTTTCGCTTCTGGCCTCACTTAATAAAATAGCAGACTAAATAAGAGAATCATCTACCGCCGCTGAAAAGCAGGCAGATCAACCATCAAATCAAGGCAGAAAGAGCGAGAAGTTATGCACAATGTCATCGTCCACAAGGAAGCAACAACATCCACTAGGTCATTTACAGCCGGTCCTTAACAAGGCTAACTATCCAGCTAAGAGAAAATAAGCACTGAAAACCCATAGAGGTGGCCCCAAACAACAGCTGTATAATACACCAAACTGTGTGCACTAAATATCTCCCAAGCAGCCTGCAACATGCGCCCAAAAAAAATCCAAACTCGTGAAACTCAAGACCATGGCATTCAAGGGAATCGCTTGGTCCACTCCTAGTTTGCATATCTCCTGCCAGCCTCCATGTCTTCTAGAATGGGACTAGTGTCTCTTAGGCCAATCCCACCATGCCCATCCCCTTCCGGAATATTGGTGGCCTCGATCTCTGAGGGGCGCACACTAAAGGAGTTTGCTGCAATGCCACTGGCGCGTGTCTCAGCCAACTGGAGGGTGTATGCATGAGGCCACAATGCTGCAAGGAAATTGTTACTGTATCAACAAAAAACTGATAAAACACAAAACTCAGAGGCAAAACAAGTAAAAGGAGGTACAATACCATCTGTATCATAAGGATATGGGAAAAATTGCAGGTAACAAAATGACGCCACTGTGAGACCTGCAAAGGGAATAGGTCACAACAACAGAGAAATTTATTATGTGTACTCAGGACCATAGAAGATCATCTTTTACATATTTACAGAACTACAAAAAATGGCTAACCTATAATAGATCCCGCAAATACATCCTGCCAGTGATGCCAGTAGTCATCCACTCGAGAAACAGCAACTAGTGCAGCAGTAAGTAGAGGCAGAACCATGATGCACAGTTTTGCAATATGACCTTTACGGTCAAAAACTGCTATCTTCCCAGTTAAGTACCATGCAAGGAAGCCTAGGCCAGCGAAAGACCCTGAAGTAGTTTAACAAGAAGTGAAAAGGCAATTGTTAGATGACCTGGCCACACCCCATTTCCGGGAATCGTAATGAAACTACCATAGACAGTACATGTGGCTAATGAAAGATAAAGGCATGTTGTTTTCATATGCATTGCCCTAAAAACTTGTCGATTCAATTAAGACTAGCAAATGCCGCCAGACTGCTCTCCTCCAGGTTTTTGAATGAAAGTTGCGTGAGCTCAGCACAATTTTAATAATATTAAGAATGACTGGCAACCATAGTATTGTTTTACAACAAATACATTGTATGGAGAGACAAATAAAGTCATCAGCCATAGTGTCATAACTAACAAATGAGAACCATATAGTGTAATTCTTCATAATTTGAAAAGAGGGTTGTAAGGAGATTAGTAGTATGTTATTAAGATATTAAATAAACATAATTCCATGATATTTCAATTAATTACTTGAGTTGTTAGATCTGACTGCATTTCAAACTTCTAAAGACTACGAGTTATGTCACCACTGAGTGAAGCTACTCTTTTCTGATTTGGTAAGTGAGCTGATGACCTCCTTTGCACCAAATTTCCTAGGCTTCAACTTTTGGCTTTCGACCATCTTATATCAGCCAAAGACGCTAGGCTACACTGGGTCTATTTAGAATTTATGTAATCACTTACATGATGAGTGTCCACTTGGGAAGCTCTTGTGACCTTCTTTGATGACACTCTTCTCCCCATGGCACAGAACACCAGTAGTGACATTATCATAAACCTGAAATAAGTGATGAGGTATGGTCAATATGGATTTCCATAAATGATAAGAACAATTGAACAATGAACAGGTCAACACAGATGAGCTCGTGACATGAAAAACTGTTCTTGGCTAATCTTGTTCTTACATCCTTTCCATCTGGGAAACAGCGCCAGAAGAAATCTGGACGTGGTCGCCCAACTCCATCCTTAATTGCATCAGTAATCACCGCAGTTATGAGCACTGAATAAAGAATACCTGCAAAATAACTCTGTTTAGAATTAACTTGCCCATACTATATCAACATACTCTAATGCTAAAGAATATGCAAATACCCAGTATGCCATGGTGCAAATCATAGAAATTCTTCTTTTTGAAGTAAATCCCACCAAAGATGAAACATGGTAATACAATTCCAATGATCTGCAGATCAGAAGAGTTCCAGATTGAAACACACTTTTTGAATGGCACAAAACTAATGTAAGTGATGCAAGAACCAAAATTAGGGGCACAGCAACACACCGGAACAGCCCAAAAGGGCACTGTGTTGCCCTTCAATGGATATCTCAAGTCAGTCATCATGTCCTTCCCCACGAAACGGTGAAAAGGCTCAATTATATTCAACAGTCCATCTATGACAGCAAGGAGGAGGAGTATTATCCAGTCATACATGTGGATTCTTGCCACTTTGGCTCCATGGGACTTTATAGTGTAACACCCTAACTGGATATCTGCCATTATGTCCTACAAACAAAATGGACCAACACAACAAACTGATGATTAAAGTTGCAATAACTACAAGATAGGTGGTATGTAAAGCAGCTACAATTAACCAAACAGAAGAGAACAAATTTCAAGTGAAATTAAGAAAAAACAAGGAACACAAATACTTGCAGTTGTAGCTTTTTAAAATGAAAACAATGTTAATTCTTCTTGGATGGAGTTTGTAAGCAATCCTCTAGATCCTTCAATACATACCATCACACACCAGTTGTTTTGTCAGAATAATTAGTACATTAATGTAGTATAATCATACTTGCAAACTTAGTTGGAAACATATTCACAGGCTATAGTTCTCAAATACAGCATATTTTACGCATGAACCCAGTGACTGAGGGTCAATTGTCAAACAAAAACATGAAAGCCGAAAGAGCCCACCATAGGGATCATGAATATTCTGGGCCAAGCAAACTATTAGAAAGCCATTGTCAACTTGGTTTATCTAGGAATTTGGATTACAAATTTTATTACCTGGGCAAAATGTGCATATTAAAACCACAAATCACAGTGATAAATACTAATTTTCATGGTGAACAATAAACTATAATTTCATAGTGCAAATATTATATACTAGGGAGAAAATAAAACTGGAACCAAATCAAATTCCTAACATAAAACCACTTGAGAAGGCCATTATAAACAACTCAACATGATTTAACTAGGACTTCGTAATATCAGTTTTATCGGTTGGGCTAAGTTTCTAGGTAACAACTTACAAATCACCACAGTACAGCATGTGCGGGGATAAAAAAATCATAAGTAGTATGCTCAAAAATAGTCTGTATGTGGTCCGTTATTCTCATAATATTGGTGATCACCAACAAAACGATTAAAGATCGAATTTACAGAATGTCGACAAAACCATCAGCTTAAATGGCAGGAAAGTTTGACCTGCTGCACTTAACTCAACTGTCTGCTAAAACCATCAGGTTACATGCAATGATATTGTTTCACATGTAAATTTAGCACATTATTTTTCTAATCAGTATTCGTAAGGAACTCATGATACCATAATACTTTGAAATAAAATCTCAAGTTAGATTATAGGGTGAGATAATGACTATAATTGCGTGGAACAATCTGATTGGATCACAAAGATTTAGAAAGTCAATCTAATGGACCTGGAAGATCTAGAAAAAACATGACAGGCAGGATGAACAATTGAACATATACCTGTAACATAGAAACAGGGATATATAAACTAGAATGAGAAGCTTGTACAGAGCAGCTACTCTGACCATAGTAAGGAATTGACTGTAGAACCAAGCAGTGCTTGGTAGGGCTAAATTTGCAGTTCTACAACTGTTTTGTTTTTAGGTGCCAGAAGTTAGAAGGAACTCCTATGACACCTCTAACTATTAAAACACTCAGCATATGAAAAGACTGAAGAGCTGGAGTATTCATATGCAACCACAAAGCTTTGAGCGCATTAACAATAGTACAATCAGTATCACTGTGGTGTTACGAATGTAAGATTTAGCTTTTCTTTCTTTCATATGTTGGGCAAAGATTTCAGGATGCAAGTTTACTACGGAGCAGTCATAAAATAATGAAAGAATACTGTGAACAGAACTCTAAATAATCTGACTATCAGCATCAACATACATGAAAGGCTGTCAAGGCTGAAGGAGTAAAAGGGTCAAACAAGCCAAAAATAACTAGACAATCCTACTCGGAGCAGGAGATACCCAACAACTAACAAATGTACAGTGAAAAAGTCAAAAAGAACTACTATTCGACGCCAACAAACAGAAGGAAAAATACTGAATTACGAACTTATAAAACACAGGGCGACTCTGGTGAACAGACCTCTGCAAACTTCAACACGACCAAATCTCGCGAGCAACGGAGCAAAAATTGCTCACGCTGGGTCCTGGCCACACCAGACTGAAACTAACCTAAACCCATGTAGGCAGAACTTGCAGCGGCTGGCTGGTTCAGCCACTGGTCCTCGGAAACTGCTCTACCAATACTTTGCCATGTGGCCCGGTAAGTCAACCATGTAAACTAGTGGCACTGTACAAAAATCGGTAACAATTGAAACAGCGACATGGTTAATTGGCCCTATGTCGAGACTTCCAAGACAACTGGGAGCAGGTAAGACCGACACCAACAGCTACCTATCGGCAGTGCCACTTTAACAAACCGTCGGTACGAGCAGTTGGTCGCCCACTTGGCACCACGGCCGGACTGGGACGTACCAGTAGTATGCAGCACCGAATCAATCCCGCGGGCGCGGTTCGCAGAGATCGGTTCTGCGCTCTGGGTAGTAACAAGAAGCTAACCTAAACCCGCGGATTTGTGGGCTGCGGGAGTAACAAACAGGATTCGAAGCCCGCGGCAACCGACTCGGCGGGGAGGAAGGGGGGCGGAAATATTCTTGGAATCTGTTGCCCGCGGCCGCGGCAAAGGACAGATACCGAAGGAAGAATTAGAAGAAAAAAACATGGTGACATGGTGGTGGTTCGAAGAATCGGGTGGAGCTAGGGTTTGCTTACCGGGAAAGGAAGAGGCGGGCCCGAGTCGGATCTCCAGCTCTGCCGGAGCGGAGGTCGTGCCTTCCGCGGCGGCGCCGGCGGCGGTGAGGCGGGTGGGATTTCCGGGAGTGGGGAAGGAGGGCAGTGGAGGGAATTATTGCTCTGTGTTTTTTTGGGGGAAAGTGGGGGAGGAAGGAAGAAGGGGAATGGCGAGAGAGAGAGAGCGAGCAAAACTGTTTTTGAAATGTGGTTTCGAATGAACCGTGACGCAGCACGCGTTGGAGACTGCTCTGCCCTGGACTGGACCACCCCTGCTCTGGATGGCGCCTTTGTTGACTGCTAGTGGGCGGCGGCCCGCCACGCCAGACCAGACCAGACCAGACCAGACCAGGTTTTCTATTTTGGAAAAAAAACGGACCAGATTTTTCAGCGAACAAAACTGTTTTGAAATTTCCAACGATTTCAAACAAGATGGGATTACAGGTGTAGCACGAAGGAGTAGCAAATTTTTTTTTTTGCGAGAAATCCACCGATCTATTAATAATAATCATCAACAGTAGTACAAATAATCCAAAAAGTAAAGAAAATTACAAATAGCAAATTTGACTCGACCTTGCACCAAACCAAACAAGTTAAGTTTGTGAGCTATTCGTTCGGGTTGTTGTACTAGTCCAAATACAGAGCCCGAAATTTCCCATAGATGGCCGCCCATATTCCTTGCACCTCTAATGATATAGAGCTGCTATCTTCTTTCATCCATCTACCCTTCGAGTAGGTTGCGTGGTGGAAGTGCGCAAGGACTATTGTTGTTCTAGTTCTATATCTGTATGAGAATTATTAATTATTCTCATGTATGTATGCTCATTTTCGCCCACTTACAAGCCCACCGAGTCGGGCCAATTTCAAATCTAAGCTCGTTATTTTGATGAGTCAGGCTAAATCATAGTTTTAGCACGATCGAAGGAAGCTCGGCTTGGCTCGCTATCTACTACAATGCCATTAAAACAACATTTTTTTGAATTTTTTTATGTTTCCATTTTCTACATGAATCCAGAGTTGGTGGTATTTCCTGGGCGGGTGGAGGGGTGAAATATAGGAAATTGTGGTTTGCTAGCTTGTAGGACAAAACAAAAATATAAAAGAGGAGTTGTTTGCTATTTTAGAGGTTCCTTCTAATATTTCTTCTTTTGGAAAGACGTTAACTCCTTCTCTTGTGGGGTACATTCAGACTATTCAGTTCTTGCCGCATGCTTTTTTAGGGTTTTTTCAAGAATTTCGCTTTAGTAGGTTTTAGCTTTGAATATCTTCCCTTCTTTTAGTGATCCTGGCTGGCGTGTGGGGTTTCTTTTGCTAAGAATGCATCCCTTAATTTCTTCATTACGAGCTTCGTCACTACTACAGGTGTCTCATTAATTTCTTCATACTATTTTGAGGAGGTTCCAAGTGTTCACTGGTGTATGAGAATTATTAGTCGTGGAAGTGCGCAAGGACTATTATTATTCTAGTTCTATATTTGTATGAGAATTATTAGTCCTTCTCACGTATGCTCATGTTCGCACTTGTAGTAAGTTAACCGAGCCAACTTGCAAGCCTGCCGAGTCAGGCCGATCATAAATTTGAGCTCATTATTTTGACGAGTCGAGCTAAACTGTAATTTTAACACGCTCGAAGGAAGCTCAGTTTGACTCATTATCTACAGTGCCATTAAACAGATATTTTTTTAATTTTTTTGTGTTTCCATTTTCTACACGAATCAAAGTTGGCGGCATTTCCTCGG
The DNA here is from genome assembly GCF_022539505.1 of Lolium rigidum. Lineage (NCBI taxonomy): Eukaryota > Viridiplantae > Streptophyta > Magnoliopsida > Poales > Poaceae > Lolium > Lolium rigidum. The sequence goes on from NC_061512.1 coordinate 166,033,015, forward strand.
TCTGGTGGAGGGACTGAAATATAGGAAACTGTGGTTTGCTGGTTTATAGGACAAAAGAGAAATATAAAAGAGGAGTTGCTTGCAACTTTAGATGTTCCTTCTAATATTTCTTCTTTCGGAAAGACGTTAACTCCTTCTCTTGTGGGGTACATCCAGTTGTTGCCGCAGGCTTTTTTTAGGGTTTTTCCAAGAATTTTGCTTTGGTACGTTTTAGCTTTGAAGATCTTCACTTCTTTTAGTGATCCTGGCTGGCGTATGGGGTTTCTTTTGCTAATTATGCCTCTCTTAATATTATTCATTATGAGCTTCGTCACTACTTTAGGTGTCTCATTATTTCGTATCAAAAAATTCTTATTTTGTAAACATTACTATAATCACCATGTTGATGGTAAGTCACGGAATACATTGCCAAAAGTGTCAGAAAAAAGTATGATCCGTACTTTCAACTTACAACTGAACCACATAGACTAGGTTTAGGTGCAGTAGCGGAGGCAGCAAGATTTTTTAGGCATGGCCAATTCAAGTAGCGACATAGATTGTTGCCTCCGCCTCTGTTTAGGTGGTGGTTTGTGTTTTAAGTTTCATACTATTTTGAGGAAGTTCCAAGTGGTCACTCGTGTGTGGCTACGGGAATACGACGACAACATGCAATCAGGAAAATATTAATATTTTCCCATTCGTATAAAACACATTTTTCGATAAAGAAAATATATTAATATCTAGAGATACTAATTACACCTAGCTGCAACAACGTAATACTCTAATGACAGTATGGATACGCATAGCCAAAAAAGAAGAAAATAAAACTAAGAAAATAAGATCCTACTACGGTATGCCAGCTATAGCAGCAACAATACAACCACCACCAAAACAACACCTCAGCTACAGGTTCTCCAAAAGCGACGCCTCCAACAAAAGAATAGCACACAAGCGCCGTCGTCGTCCGATCCGAAGATCTTAGGTTGTCACCCTGAAGATAGTCTTCGCTCTCAAAACAATGTCTTCAAGAAGACCATTGCCAGCCACAACCAATTAAGGCTAAACTGAAATGTAAGACTCTGGACTTCACTTGTACTGCTGCTGCGAAAGCCAGAACACCTTGAGACTGCAATTATTATTTTCAGTTTGGGGTTTAATAAATCTCTTAGGCCATGTTCGGTTAATCCCCACCCCAAGTGGATTGGAGAGTATCACGAGGAATTTTAACTTAAATGGGATATAATATCGGGTGAGCATTTGGTGCACATGAGCACCAGTGCTCTCAGTTTTTAAATATTAAAAAAATTATGTATTTGTGTTTCAAAAAATTATCACATTTATTTCATGGATAAATATATATGTTCCGAATACTCGTGAGAAGTTTCGGTAGAAGTTGCATTGTATTTTGAGCTACAGGAAAAAAACAAATTTGTGGCTACGTATAGGTACATATATTTGTCAGAATTTTTTTTTGTATAGCTCAAAATATAACATATTTTTCTCCAAAATTTCTACCGTAGCTTCAAAATGTTTATATGTATGTAGGTATTTAATTTCAATTTTTTAAAATTTAAATAATATGATTTTATAGCACCGGGAGCACTGGTGCTCATGTGCTAAAGACACTTTTCGTATAATATCCCTCAATAGTCAATACACATGAAATCCAGCGGATTTGCCTCAAACTGAACAAGGCCTTAACCGTCAAGGATGCACGCAGTTCACCATCTTTTTTCACATAAAACGGCATGTGTGACACTTTTCCAAAGAAAAGCTGAACTGCTACATATGCGACCACACCAACTCACCACGGAAAAAATGCCAATGCTCGTCCGTATGCCTACCGGACTTGCTTCCCCAGATTTTAAGGATTGGAGACGGTGACCAAATCCAATTGTTGGTGATTGTGCAGTTCGTGGGACAAGTAAGAATTCGCAAGAGCACTGACAGGACGAACGATTCAGGATGCAGCTGTCTGGCTTTATGCTTTCTCGCGAGCACGATATATATAGCATAATGTTTTTGCCGTACCTACGTTCAACTGGAGTAAATCACGAAAACATAGTTGAGTAACTTAATACTAAGTGACATGCTCTTTCTATCTCATTTTCATAAACAAAAACTGCTACAGGCATATGGCCTCAATGTAAAAAAAAACATCATGGGTTCAACCTGTCATCAACAACAGCGCACATCATGTTCGTCCACAAACATAAAATCACATTTGAATGAATCGCAAATTGGAAACCGCCGGGCCTGCAGCACTTTATCTGTAAACCGATTGGCACTTGTAGCACAGGAAAAACAGTACGGCAACTGGCAGGATATAGAACAGTGCAGTCCAACACAAGTGCCACTTTTTCCAGGAAACTTCAGCCTCATTCATGAACATATGCTCGTGACAAAACAAACAAAAAGAAACTCCCCTGTCATTCATGAACTGGATTGCGACTGTATTATATCCTGAGTAGGTACAGACCAGAACACCCAAAACAAAGGGACTTGCTTCCATCCATGATCTATTTGGGTATCATATGAGCCTAGTTGGCTGGTTTCATGGTACCAAGCTAAGAAAATGCTACCACCAGATAATTCGGTGGATCTATATGCACAAGACTACAATACCGATTACTTCAGTAATGACAATCCATGTACTGGATCAAGGAAAGGAAGGCAAGAAAGTGTAACGCTTTCAAAAAGTTTACTGGTCACAAAATATGGTTGAGGTGGATGTATCATGAAAATTCCGGATGTTAATGTTGGATGCTAATTGTTTTCTCAAATAACTTAGTTATGCAGCATCCGGCCTTGTTTGGCACTAGAGTTTTTGAGAGTATTGGGTGATCCCCTACCGTCACCCAATCCCCACAAAACTCGATCCCCAATCCACTTAGTGAGGGTAAAGTATTGGGGATCGAGAAAAATACACTAAGATTTGGGGAAAAGTGGGGATAAGCGAGGATTAAACTCATACTCTAGTACCAAACATGTTTTTAGAAATAAGTGGAGATTCGAAATTTGGTGGGGATTATCCCCACTATCCCCACAAAAACTCTAGTACCAAACAAAGCCTAAAGCAATCACAAGTTCCATGGTCCGCAAAAATAATTCCGTAGAAATGGGAAAATGGCTACTACTATTTCAAGTAGCAGACCGTTCTCAATCTAACATCAGGCCATTTCTATACACTTCAATGAATAAAATAAAAATAAATGGGCCACAACATGTCCTATCTGAAGGTACTAAATGTTTTACAAGGTAACAGAATTGATATGTAATATATTGCATGAGAATAACAAGACACAAAAAAAATGTTAACTAGAATGCCTACCAGATAAGCTTTAAGGTTCTTATATTCCACTTACACAGAAAAACGACCTCAGTCCACAATTGTGGCACAGTAATGGCTCCCATAATGCTTCAACAGCTTTTAACAGATACTGACTACTGAGTACTGACATAGTGACAGATCAGCAGGCACAGCAAGTGATACAATGCCCAGCAATTGTACAAAACTAGCAAATAACTCATCCGCTTGAACTGAACTATTACTATCTGAAAAATTATATCCACATAATCCTCCCAAGATTGGTCCCTGAAGGTGAGACGATGTAAGGCCTAAATCAATCTGATCACAACTAGCTAAGTGAGTTTTCTCAGCCAAACGTAACAGAAGAAATAGAAAACAAACGAGTCGCAGTTAGTTGCCTAATTACAGTGAGAAAAATTATTCCCTGGCCAATAACAAACGGTAGTTAGCCTGAAAAGGTGGCCAACCTTCTCCTCTTCCTGTTCTTTTTCGGAGTCAAATCTCTTTGAGCACTGCAGTTGGAATGAGGAAGAAGACGCAAGGGGCTAGTTCGTCTAGCAGCTGTTCTTCTCCCTTTCTTGTGCACCCACTGTATTGGCAATTTGCCTGCAACTTGGGCAATGCCATCAGATGTGGCAAGCTCAGCCACTTTTTGGATCCTCTCCTGCATTTGCATAACCCATGCCATCGACAGATCCAGTGAGAATGAATCATCCAGTGGTTTTTGCCACAGATCAAGTAGGACACGCTGAAACGACTGAAATGATAAGGAGGGCTGGAAATCCTTGCGTGGTGCACACATCATATTGACCTTTATGACGTGCTTACATAGGTTACCCTGCATTGACCACGAACAACTGCACAGAGAGAATTCAGATCCAGCATTCCATACAGTCCGCTTTTGACTAGCATCCTTCTGGCTTGCCACCTTGGCTGAAAAAGGTTCTTGATCATCAAAGAGAACATCCTCATCAGGTATCTGCGTCGCCCTTTGCCATGAAGTGGATGCAATGTACTCCGCTTTCACCTGAGGAAATGAACCACTCTCATCTGCATATAAGTTGAGCCAGTAGCCTGAATGCAGCTCTGTTGTGAGCTTGTGAACCAACCAGTCAACACGTTGGAGAGCGTCGAGTTGTGAATCATCATATGCTTTAAGCTTGAGCTTTAGATGGTAACCCTCAATTGCACCACAGGATTCCTGACTTGCTAGCGGCAAATTTCTGATGGTATCAATCCACATCTCTAGATGGGGCAATGGCATAAATAGGAACACTGTTAGCATCTAGACAAGCATTTGCATTTCAATGAACATTTTGAATCTAGTACATGACACTCATTCTTACCCAATTTGGGAACCCAAAATGACTTGAAATATTGTATGAACGTGGTTTGGTCAACAAAGTCTTGAAACAATTGCTCCAGCGCATCCATGGGGTTTTTCTCATTCCAGATACTGTACATGAATTTTCCTAGTTGTGTAAAAATTTCTCGTTGCACCTCAGTGTTGCTACATTTCTTGATTATATTTTTGAACCAAGTTCTCCTTATGTGCCATAAAGAAAATAAAATTGGACAGGAGAACACATTCCTGAAAAATAATGGAATATTTCATCAAATGGCAGGTAAATTACACACTATCTACACTGAATAATTTCACAGTTAGATCATATGTCAAAATCTATGCTGTACCTGATTGGGTCCAGCTCGGAGGTTGGGTCGTCAATTATAAATCCGCCAATTCTCCAGGTGGCATCAACAGAATGTATTCTACTAGTGAGTGCTTTCATCCATCTCAAAGTATCCTCCTTGGTAACTGACCGGGTTATAATCCACGCAACAGGTAGAGCCTGTTGCCTTGAATCGAATACAAGAAGTGTGTGCAATGGGTACTGCAGCAAAGAGTAGAATGTCAAACAACTGGTGAAACCTGCAACTGCAGAAATAACTAGACATCACGCAGTACTATAAAATGTTGCTTAACAAAAGTACAGCCACAAAACTGCCAACTTTTTTATGTCGCCATATACCTTGAGCTTGCTTACACCAAATGAGGAATGAGAGGCCAAGATACTCTGGTGACCAAAGCGTATCATCTGCTGCAGTTGCCATTCTGTCTGGATCCCCAGCACGAACGCATCAGTCTCGGTCGAGTCCTGGTGGAAAAACACAGACTTCTTGTTCCTATCTACCCACATCTTGATGCTAGCCTGGTCATCAAGATCCAGCTCATGCGTAGACCTCTTGATGATCATCCCAAGCTTGTGGACATACTGCGAGGCGAGGCTGTCGACCTTCGCATCCGAGCCACAGTAGCGCTGTATACCTTCTATATGCGCCTGCAGGATATTCTCCTCGGGGACACCGAGGTAGATGAGCGACATGGTCTGCTGCTGAATCTCGCTCCCAACATACGGCACCTTCCTGGCGCCAGGCCCGATGGCGTCCCGGTCCAGGGGTCCGTGGCACACGAAACCAGACCTGGTGACATGGCGCCTCTCGTGGTAGATGATGAGCACCACCGAAGGCCGGGCGTAGAGCCGCTTGATCGCGAAATGGCAGGTGCAGCCTCGCATGGACTGCGGGCGAGGTGCGCGGTTCCTCGTGTTGACCCTGTACCTCCTGCTCGGCAAGATCTCCCCTCCCTCCCCGTAGTTCTCTGGGCCAAACGAGCACCAGTACCTGAATAAATTTAGAAAAAACAGGACACACTGATTATTGAGAACTTGTAATAGACAAAGAATTTACATGGTCAGCATAGGCATTTGGGAGAAGCATGGCGAGCAGAGCAGGGGAGGTGGTGGCGGGAGTGAGGGAGAGAGGCGCATACAGTCTGTACTTGAGGTACTCGTCGCTCCTGAACTCCTTGAGGTCGCCCCTCTTGCGCTTGCGGCTGCGCTCGATGTGGAACCTGGTGGGGTACTCGGGGTTGTTGCACTCGCCGCTGATGAAGGCGCCCAGCCGCTCGTATGGGATGAGCGCGACGTCCTCGCAGTGGTGCTCGGAGCTGGCGTACTTGGCCCACCAGAGGTCGGCGGCGGAGAACTCCTCCCCGGGCGGGTCCTGGACGGGGAGATCGCTCACCGACTGCAGCGCCGCCGTCTCATCCGCCATTTCTTTTCTTTTCTTCCCGCCGCCAGCCGCCAGTCGCCGGAGTTGGGATTCGGAGTGGGAAAACCCTAGAGAAGAGAAGAAGTGGGGACGACTGGACTGGACGAGGAGGAGAGGAGTTGAAACCCTATTCTCCGCCCGATGCGGAGAATTGCCAACCTCCGCGTACACCCTCAACTCACTTGGGCTGGCCCATTAGGCCGACTGCTTTCCTTCTTTATTTATTTGCTCAAAAAATTTCTTTTTTGCTTCTTTTTTCGTTTATTTTACCATGGTCAGCGGACTCTCTTACCTCGAGCTACTGACATCTGTAGACCCTCCTGATCCAGTCCCGAATTCAAGGTATCTTCATTTTCTGTATCACATCTGGTCTGCGCCACGATCTGAAAGAATTTTTCTGGACAAAACGTGATGTTAGATTGCTTTGCAGAGCATACAGTTCAGATGTCAACATAGGTTTCTTACCAGAGCCCAACCCGATTCTAAATTATTCGGGACCTCAGTTCGTACTGAATACAGCTGGGAGTGAGCTATTCTGTAGTTTTCAAATTTTGCTTCTCCAAGTTACTTGTGATATACATGTTGATGTTGAGCTGATAAATCTATCGTATTAAAGAAAAAACAGAGTTGAGAAGTCCAATGACCATCCGAACTCTGGAGCTGGCCGGATTCAGTTGTTTTGATAATAAGAATCTAAACAGCTACAATGTTGAAGAAAACATTAGGTAATTTTTTCGTTGTTCTTCAGTTATGCAAAAGTCAGGCATGGAACAACAGTAAAAATGATGTTATTGGCATTCCAAGATTTCCGGATGTGGGAGAAGAACTAATAAATGTGAATTCAGAAGATGACACTGAAGAACTAGTACAAGGAGATGTATCATATTTCGGAATTTCAGGAGAGGACTTTGAAGATGACATGATGCCAACTGGTGAAGTATATATTAACAACCTTTAGTTTGCTCAAATAATCGTTGGTCTAAATGGTGAAAGTGAATAAAAAGATGACATGATGCCATGATGCTCAAAGTGAAAGTGAATATTTCTTGGTCTACATAGAATTGGAGAAAGAAGCATTGCACATATCCTAAATTTCTTTCCCCAATACATTGTCGAATGAAAAGGGTTGTAACTTTTTAAAACATCTAAACAAGCTTAGTACGATGTATCTATTTTTATACCCACTCTCGATTAGTGGACTATGACAGGAAGTGTATTTTGTTATTCAGCAATCCTGTTGTTACACTTCAATTATTGATACTTCCTTCTGTTTTATATATGGAAGGCTACTACTAAAAATATCTATATAAGATCACAATACTAACCGAGAAAAATTTAGTATATTTTTACCTCGTAGGATGTGTTGCGGTCAGAAACCCACCGGCGAGCAGCGACGGGCAACACAGTAGAGCCGGGAGGCTCCCAGGACTGCGGCTGGCCCTGGTCCCTCGAGCGACGGCCCGCAAAGACTCGGCACGCACGTCCGATGCTGGTGCAAGGGCGTGCCACCTGACCTATACCTGGTCAGGAAGGTGATGGATTTGCCTCGCTTAGTTTCCTGCATGGCATACACGTAAACATTAAATACGAGCCTCGATCGGCTCTCAGGTTGTCCTGTGAATCGGCTCCTAATCGGCTCAAGGAGCCGATTCACCCATGATTCGTACGAGGTGTACGATCACATGGTGGTCCTACTTGATCAAAATAAAGCTAAAACGACCTACGACGATTTAGGGTTTTCACCACATAATCGGAACATCATACGCGTGATTGAGCCTGGCGGCCACACACGGTGGTCATAAACCGACCCTAGACAAGGCCTAAAAACCAACATGAAGTTGATCCCCGGAACATCTTGTCTAGGGCTAGCAAACTACACCCTACGTGCCACTGGATCCTTCAACCCGTTTGTAAGGCCTAACTATGCAGATATTAAACTAATCCTTGAAGAACAAGGAGCAATCATAACGGATCGGATCTACTAAATAATGATCAAGCGAGGTGCCGCCCTTACACCTAAGATAGGTGTAAGGGCGGCTAGACGTCTAAGGGTTGCACGGACGAGAGCATATGATACGATGAAACAATGCTAACCCTAACACATCTATGATAACTACGTTGCTCGCCATCAACAAGGCTTCGAAGCACGAGCAACGCATGAACAGCGAATAACGTGTATCGCCTAGATCGCAAGATGCGATCTAGGCAGCATGATGCTTACCCGGAAGAAACCCTCGAAACAAGGGAGTTGGCGATGCGCCTAGATTGGTTTGTGGTGAACGTGATTGTTGTTTATTTCAGAAACCCTAGATACATATTTATAGTCCGTAGACTTTCTAACGTGGGAGTAATCCCAACCGTGCACGAGCCAAATTCTACCTAACCGACACGTATCCTACTATATTTACGTATACACGGGCAAACTAGCCCAAACTTTGTATACAAGGCCGATTCATGTATATCTTCCATGTATATTCTTCAAGCCCATCTTAATCGCGGCCCACCTCTGATCCGGTCAAATTCTGGTGATAACACATGCCCCCCTGGTTTTGGAAATGACAATTCCAAAATCACTCTACTTTTTCTTCGTCGGGTCATGTCGTGGCAGAGCAGAACCGTCGCAGTATCCATCATCATGATGCCTTGTCTCCTCAACTTCTCCGCGTGACCTGGCAATTTTTTTTTCTTTGGGCACCACTTCCTCGGAAACTGCTGTGGCATTGAATCTCCACTATATCCCTTTATTTTAACCGCATCATGCAGTTCACTTCTTCATCCCCTTCGCATTAGCACTCCAAAAGCCCTCCTCTGCCACCATGTCTTCTTCCTCCTCTCGCCTCGTCGGGTCTTTCCACCCAGTCCTCCCCCTCCCGCGAGCCGACGCCGGAGTGGGACCCGGAGGAGGCCCACGAGGCCCACATTCGCCGCGCCATAGAAGACGGGGACGAGTCCAATCACGACTTCTCCGTCCGGTCCGAGGACGACAAGTCCTCGACCGACGGGAAAGCGACCTCCGCTTCCTTGCCGACGGGGAAACGGAGGAGGAGAGCGATGACGATCGCTTCTCCCGGGACGACTTCACCTCCTCCGAGGAGGAGGAGGAGGAGGAGGAGGACGACACCTCCTCCGATGAACCGCCGGCCAAGCGCTTCCGCCCCCGGCCGGGGAACCTCGCCGACTTCGACGGCGACGACGACGCCGACGAGGAAGACGAGGACAACGAGGGCCCCGCCGGCGGCCGCGGCGGCAGCCGACGACGAGTCCGCCGGGAGTAGCGCCGACGGCCGGCGACGACGGCGACGACGAGGGCAGCGACGGCCCATAGATAGGACCCTTAGCATAGGATCAGTAGTAGTAGATGGGGCAATGTATCCCCTGGTACTTCCTTTTGAGAGCAATCAGCTCTTTATGTAAGGAATCCCATTATCAATGAAGAATTTCCTTCAATTTGATTTTGCCGATTTCCTTTATGCTAATTTAGCCGATTTCCCCTCATACTGACTTTGCCGATTGCCAACTTAGCCAATGCTCAATGAGCCGATGGCAACGCATCGGTCCCACACAATCTATCCTTCATCTCTTCGACTGATGACTTTGAGACCTGGTGGATAATGTGGAAGACCCATGCCTTCAAGAGAGCCCTAGGACCGTTGCTCGAAACGACTTGACGCCGAAGCCGATACTTCGCAACAAGTGCCACTTGCTCGCAAATCTCCTCGCGATAGTTTCCAAGTGATGCTTTATAACCCTCGCTCTGTTTCTTTGCAGCAACCAGATGGCCCAGAGCCTGTCAATGATGATGGATCCCCCTTTAAATTCCTCCCACCAGCTCCGATGATCCTCTTCGCAAGAACTCACCACCTTTGAAAAAGGTTATGATGCGAGGCCGCCCGATGACACCCCAATCGGCTTCTAAAAACAGAGCATCTACCGGGTCAGCTGCCCCCCGAGCCTCGGCTCAAGGCGAGAACAGCGGTGAGGACACACAGTTCAGACAAATGGACCCGAGCTCGAGCAAATCTGAGAAAACCACCACGCAGAGCCAGCCAGACTTGCCACCATCGGCCTCCAAGAAAAGGTCAGCCACTCTGGTCCTAGCCATTCCTACGAGTGTAGCTGAGAAGGTGGCCACCTGGCCAAGCCGACAGTAGATACACCAGAGCCGATCACCTTTCTTCCGTTGAAAGCCGATATTGCAGACGAAACACCAACGGCTTAATGAGCAAAAGGCTGCCTTGTACGCCAAAACTGACACCTCTGACAGCATCGCTGAACTGGCGACCTTGCGCAAAGGGTTGGAGGTCCTCGAAGAGAAGGTTCGGGCAACAAAATCAGCTCATTGAAGCTGAGGAAGCTCTCATTGTTCACTCCCTCGAGGAAACAGAAGGCCTCGAAGCCGAACCGAAGACCGACTTGGTCGAAATCCGCGTCTTGAACACGCAGCTAGTAGATCCCGTGTAATTTGTACTAGAGTCGATGTCCGTGCATCGGCTTTGTTTCTTAGTTCTAAAGTCGATGTCCGTGCATCGGCCGTACATCATGAAATTTTTTTTATCCGGCCGATTTTTCTATCGGCCCCCAATATTTCACCGCACATGTATCGCACATGTTCATCCGATTAGGTGCCCCCGAGCCGAATCTGCCGGTAACTCGCCGATATCGGCTCTGTAGTTAGCCAAGGCACTGTATTTGAACGTCGGCTCCGTTAGGACCAATGTCGACTTCTTCCAGCTCATCAGCCGACATAAACCCGTTGCCCATTAGATCGACGTTGAACACAGGCAGAACGTATGGTGAGGATAATTTTGGCCGATTGCTGGAATCGGCCTCCATGTTGATTGAATCGCTCAATGAAGGTTTTGCAACGTTCGTCCATAGATCTTTGGGGCCGATCACAAGGATCGGCCTCGCCACGTTCGTCCATAGATTTGTTCTTGCTATACGGTCAGGACGGTGGATAAGACCAGCCTAACCCCGTCCTTCGTCACGTCAATGCGCTCGCAGTCGTCCAAATTGATGCCTGAGAGTGGCTCTTGGCCTGTCGTCTCCCAAACGTTCATGCCAGCCGTTGAAATCTCGGCTGAGTCATCTGCGTGGACGACCTCTACTTCATCTCCATCCCACCGTATTAAGCATTGGTGCAACATGGATGGAATGCAACAGCTTGGCGTGGATACAATCTCTCCCTAGCGAGGACAGCATAGGTGCTCTTGCTATCGACAATAAAGAACGTCGTAGGGATGGTTTTCCTTCCTACGGTCAGATCCACGTTCAGAACACCTTGTGCGTCAGATGCTTGGCCGTTGAAATCGCTCAGTGTACGTTGGTTTTGATTAGGTCCGAGCTAGAGCGAACCCAACCGACGTAGCATGGAGTATGGCATAATGTTGACTGCCGCTCCAGTGTCCACCAGCATCTTGTTGACAGGCTGCCCATTGATATAACCTCGCAAGTACAGGGCCTTCAGGTGTCTGTAGCTTCTTTCTCGTGGCTTCTCAAAGATAATCGGCCGTGGGCCGTAGTCAAGTTGTGCCACAGGTGCTTCGTCTAATCTCGGAGCACTAAACTCCGTCGGAAGGATGAACACCATGTTTGTGCCAGCCGATGTCTCATCATCGGCTTTCTTTTGTCCGGGGCGCCACTCTTTCTTTTGTGGCCGTCCTTCTTCGTCCGTAGTTCGCTGAATTTTCGCGGCCGATCAGGCCGCGCCTTCCTTAACGTGTGCAGGTATAACCTTTCGGCTTCCTCCAAACCACGTAGTCGCTGAACCCTACGCTTTTGGGAACGGCTGAGTCCATCAGGGCACCACCTTGGCCGGTGGTACTTATCTTCTTCTTCTTCATCATCGTCTTCTAATTCCTCGAGATCTTCCACCCGAGAGGACTCAGCGTGCTTGTTCCGAGGCGGGAGAGGCCCTAGACGTTTGAACACGGACACGTTAGCTGCATCCTTCTTCTTCCGTCTACATTCTGGGCAGTTGCCGATTGTAGGCAATCGGCTCATTCCTGAATCCCAGCAGTGTCTGAAGAAGGGACAGTCCCAGTGCCTATCCACGTCGTCTTGCTCTCTTGACTTTTCCTTGGCGTGGCGCTCATATCTCTCCTCGTCGCGATCATGCCGACGATGTCTCCCGGCGTCCCTAGCCGGACGATCTCTTTCGTCATCGTTGTCGTATCGTCGGCGTTGGTCGTATTGACTCACGTATTTGTTGAGGAGGTGATCGCAGAGAGGTCGCTGATATCTCACGTTCTTCACTTCTCCTCTCGTGATGTAGCGCTTGCCATCGTGACGGAGCCGATCGCGTGGAACGGCTTCCTCTTTGTCGTTGTCATGAGAGCAGCTCGCCCTCGTCTCTATCCTTGCCGTGGTGGTGCACAGGTCCTACCATGTTGATGTTGAACGAGAATCTTGGCTGGCACCTCCCAGGGTAAGTGCACTCCACCATGTTAACGGCGGGGAAGGGGTGTGTGTCGACTTTCATGGCGTACTAGCTAAAAATTAGCCGCCCTTGTTCTATCGCCATTTGGATCTGCTGACGCCACACTCTGCAGTCGTTGGTGGCATGGGTGAACGTGTTATGCCACTTGCAGTATGGCTTTCCGTTCAGCTCCTGGGCCGTGGGGATCTTGTGGCCTTCGGGTACCTTTAGCTGCTTCTCCTTAAATAAGAGGTCGAAAATTTGCTCAGCCTTGGTCACATCGAAGTCAAACCCTCTTGGAGGACCTTGTGGCTTAACCCACTTGCAGGACACGGGGCTTGCCCCCCGAGTCCATTCAGCCACTGCTACCTCTTGATCTCCCGCAGAGCCTTCATCTTCATCTGCCTCAACCAGGACCACCGCACGCTTGAATTTATCCTGGTGACATAGGCATCCCCAATGGGCCTGCCGAAGATAGTACCCGGGGTTTACTGAAGGCCCACTACTCGAAGAATAAGAAGATTCGGAAGCCCAAGATATTGTTAAGGAAAGTTAGAGTTGTAATAGGAAGTAATATTTGTAATCTTGCGGGAGGAGTTAGAAACCTACCCGAACTCGTAACCCGTACGATGTGGAATCCCTCGACACCACCTCCTATATAAGGGGGGGTCGAGGGACAAAGAGATCATCGAATCATTGTT
>NC_061512.1:166046633-166092212 GCF_022539505.1 Lolium rigidum
TATTAGCAACAATGGTGTTCAAAGCATCCATAGTAATAACATTCCCATTAGCATGCATATAAAGTTCCATGGGTTTTTTAATTCTCTCTTCAAACACATCATGTCCTAATTCAAGATAAAGTTCATAAAGATCTCTCATATTTTTGTTGTTTTCCATTATGCTTAACTAGTGAAATAAAAACATGCATGATATTAAGTAAAGTAAAACAAGTAACTATTTTTTTTGTGTTTTTGATATAGCAAACAAGATAGCAAATAAAGTAAAGCTAGCAACTAATTTTTTTTGTGTTTTGATATAATGCAGCAAACAAAGTAGTAAATAAAATAAAGCAAGAATAAAACAAAGTAAAGAGATTGAGAAGTGAAGACTCCCCTTGCAGCGTGTCTTGATCTCCCCGGCAACGGCGCCAGAAAATATGCTTGATGGCGTGTATTTCACACGTTCGTTGGGCAACCCCAAGAGGAAGGTATGATGCGCACAGCAGCAAGTTTTCCCTCGGAAAGAAACCAAGGTTTATCGAACCAGGAGGAGCCAAGAAGCACGTTGAAGGTTGATGGCGGCGGGATGTAGTGCGGCGCAACACCGAGATTCCGGCGCCAACGTGGAACCCGCACAACACAACCAAAGTACTTTGCCCCAACGAAACAAGGTGAGGTTGTCAATCTCACCGGCTTGCTGTAACAAAGGATTAACCGTATTGTGTGGTGATTGTTTGCAGAGAAAATAGTAAAACAAGTATTGCAAGCAGATTTGTATTTCAGTATTAAAGAATGGACCGGGGTCCACAGCTCACTAGAGGTGTCTCTCCCATAAGATAAAAGCATGTTGGGTGAACAAATTACGATCGGGCAATTGACAAATAGAGAGGGCATAACAATGCACATACATGACATGATAAGTATAGTGAGATTTAATTGGGCATTACGACAAAGTACATAGACCGCCATCCAACCGCATCTATGCCTAAAAAGTCCACCTTCAGGTTATCATCCGAACCCCTCCAGTATTAAGTTGCTAACAACGAGACAATTGCATTAAGTATGGTGCGTAATGTAATCAACAACTACATCCTCGGACATAGCGCCAATGTTTTATCCCTAGTGGCAACAAGACAACACAACCTTAGAACTTTCGTCACTCGTCCTGGTGTCAATGCAGGCATGAACCCACTATCGAGCATAAGTACTCCCTCTTGGAGTTAAAAGTAAAAACTTGGCCAGAGCCTCTACTAGTAACGGAGAGCATGCAAGATCATAAACAACACACGTATAATAACTTGATAATTAACATGACATGGTATTCTCTATCCATCGGATCCCGACAAACACAACATATAGAATTACAGATAGATGATCTTGATCATGTTAGGCAGCTCACAAGATCCAACAATGAAGCACAATGAGGAGAAGACAACCATCTAGCTACTGCTATGGACCCATAGTCCAGGGGTGAACTACTCACTCATCACTCCGGAGGCGACCATGGCGGTGTAGAGTCCTCCGGGAGATGAATCCCCTCTCCGGCAGGGTGCCGGAGGAGATCTCCGGAATCCCCCGAGATGGGATCGGCGGCGGCGGCGTCTCGGTAAGGTTTTCCGTATCGTGGTTTTTCGCCTCGTGGGTTTCGCGACGGAGGCTTTAAGTAGGCGGAAGGGCGAGTCGGGGGCCGGACGAGGGGCCCACACCACAGGTCGGCGCGGCCAAGACCCGGGCCGCGCCGCCCTATGGTCCGGCCACCTCGTGGCCCCACTTCGTATGTTCTTCGGTCTTCCGGAAGCTCCGTGGAAAAATAGGACCCCGGGTCTTCGTTTCGTCCAATTCCGAGAATATTTCGTTACTAGGATTTCGAAACCAAAAACAGCAGTAAAACAGAACCGGCACTTCGGCATCTTGTTAATAGGTTAGTTCCAGAAAATGCACAAATATGACATAAAGTGTGCATAAAACATGTAGGTATCATCAATAATATGGCATAGAACATAAGAAATTATCGATACGTCGGAGACGTATCAATAAACATCACCATAATAATCTTTAAATAAAACATAGTGAGGATTAGCAATTCCCGCATCATCATATTAATGGTTTTGGCCTTTGGGGCTTCACCAT
Source organism: Lolium rigidum (assembly GCF_022539505.1). Lineage (NCBI taxonomy): Eukaryota > Viridiplantae > Streptophyta > Magnoliopsida > Poales > Poaceae > Lolium > Lolium rigidum. Next base: position 166,048,743 of record NC_061512.1, read on the forward strand.
TAGTGATAACCTTCTCCTTCTCTTGTGCGGGCTTGGCCTTCTTCTTGTTTGCCTTCTTTGCCTCGGCATTAAAACCAATTCCCTCCTTCCCATTGTTTGATCTTTGTTTACTCAAAAGATCATCCAAAGACAACTTACTTCGGGGAGAGGAGGCCTTAGCAAGTTCATCTTTAACCTAGCATTTTCGTCAATACTATTTGCATGATCACACGTAGAGGTAGAGGAGCTAGGCACATCATATTTAGCAAGCCTAATTTGATGTTGCTCATTAGACTTGGAGAGGAGTGAGTATTCACTCTTCAAAGCTTTGCGAGCCTTGTCTAGTTCATCTAGATCCTTCAAAAGTTTCTAATGATCAACACCAAATTTGGCCTTTTCCTTTTTAAGCACTTTTGTTTTAGCCCTAGCAAGATCTCTTGCTTTAGTAAGTTTATTAATTTCATCTTGAGGCTCTTCAAGAGTTTCTAGCCTCTCTTCAAGAGAAGCTATAGTTTCTTGTCCTTCCTCAAGGGCATTTTTAAGAGCGGCTATTTCAAGAGAGTCCTCTCTTTCTATTTGACACTTTTTTATCAAGAGCATCATCTAGTTGTGCTAGACGAACCATGAGATTTGAAACATGCTTTTTAGTGTCACCTTTCAAGTTAAGAATGAACTCATCAAAATCAAGCATTTCTTGTTTCACTTTTAAACTAGCATGGTCAACCCCTAGATCATTTGATATGATAGGCATAGAGGGGTTAGGGGATGATACCTCGGAAGATTTAGCCATGAGGCAACTTTCTTCCTTCATATGAATATCCTCATTGGGGGGTTCAATTGGTGATGAAGAGTTGTTGGAGAGGGAAGCAAGAGCCATCAATCCATTGGAAGTTTCATCTTCTTCTTCTTCATCATCATCACCGGATGTGTATTCTTCTTGAGTTGATAGCACAATAGATGTGTCCAAGGAGGACCTTGCCATGAAGCAATGTGCATTCTTGATGTGAGGGTTCTCATTGGGGGATTCAAATAGATATGAAGAGGGAATATTGGTGCACTAGTAGGAAAAGCCTCATCAGTGGCGCACCAAAAATGGCTTCTGTGGCGCATGGGAGGTGCGCCACAGAAACGTCGCCACAAAAATAAGGTTTCTGTGGCGCACCTGCCCATGCGCCACAGAATTAAGGTTTACGTGGCGCACGTGTTCTTAGGTGCGCCACAGAAAAGCGTGCGCCACAGAATTGGTTTTCAGTGCGCCACAGAATTTGCTTGTATTATACACGATTTTGTGCTGCCTGCTATACACATGCAGTTTATAGACAGCAATAATATACATCAACATTCAGATATAATATAAATATCATGTACATTGCACAGATATAACATAGACATCATCATCACATTACTTAGAGCCCGATCGAGATACATATATAGTGGCACGTGTCAAATGTTTTGCATACAACTCTTAATTCATACAAAATTCACAATTTCGAGATACAAAGTAGTCTTCATCCGGTTCCTCCTTTGCTCCCTCATCTCTACCCACCAGGCTCGCTTGCATCGGGGTCCTTCATCCAGTTCCTACTATGATGAAAATGGAAGAAAGTGAGACCAACAAGTCCGATGCACAAGAGAAATGGAATAAATGCCTCATACATTGTTGGTCAACACAAATATTAACATTCGGGGACGGTGTAAGTGAGACCAAGTCCGATGCACAAGAGATTGATATTTGTGCTATCTTACCAGAGCTCACTTACGCCGCCCCGAGTGTACGGTGACCAAACATTTTAATCATCGGCATTTTGAAAATCTCAAAGCAAATGGAATGACAAAATGGAATAAGTGCCTCATACATTGTTGGTCAACACAAATACTATGGTCGAAACCATAGTTGCAGTATACACCGCAGTATACTTTGCAGAAGGGCCCCTTTCCCCGGCCGCCGTTCCGTGAATGGGTGCTTGACGACACAACGACGCTGATCCGCCTCTCGGCGCGGAACCACGGCAGTCCCTCGCCGTCCGGTGAACGAGTCCTTGATGCAAAGACCGTGCCGACCTGCCCGGCATTATGCCGGGCCGTGTTGCCGCGCTTCAGGCCGTGTGTCCCGCGCCTGCACTGTTCGCCTTCTTGCCGGTGAACCAATAGACTGATCGTTGGAATAAGGAAACCGATGACGGCCGGTCGCAAGATTAAATTGCGATCGGCCGTCATCGGCTTCCTTATTCCAACGATTAGTCTATTCGTTCACCGGGCAAAAGGCGAAGAGTGCAGGCGCGTGAGACACGGCCCGAAACGCGGCAACGGGGTCGGCATGATGCTAGGGAGGCTAGCACCGTCTTTGCATTAAGGACTCGTTCACGTACCGGACGGCGAGAGAAGAAAAGTGGTGATGCGCCGGAGAGGCAGGTCGGCGTTGTTGTCTCGTCAAAGACTCGTTCACGGAACGGCGGCCGGGGAAAGGGGGGCCCGTCTATAAAGTATATTGCGGCGTATAGGTGACCAAACATTCTAGGGATTTCTATTTTCGTGCCCTCCGGTCCTTAGTTGTACTCAGTTTTCCCCAGCTCCTTAGTTTTTCCTCAGTTTTCCCCAAGCCCTTGTTTGAAACCCGCAGAAGCAGCTCAGACGGCAGGATTCCCGTTTAGTTGACCGTTCGTCACGTGTGGGGCCGCGTCTTGTGGGGCCGAGTCGTGTGGGCCCGCGTCGCGTGGGGCTGGTAGAAAGGGACCGCGTGGGACGAGACGAGAAGCGTTTGGTTGCACGTGAGCAGGAGCTGGGTTCCGTCTCTCTCGGCCCCAAATTGGCATCCCTATTAAGTGCACCTTTTTCCCCTCTTTCTCTCTCGTCCTTTTCACCAAATTAGTATAAAATCTAGAGAAGCTTGCATTTCTGACTTTCTTCAATTATTTGTGCCTTTTGGCCCTCGTTGTTTGCCCAATATGGCAGCAAATCTAGTACTCCCTCTGGTTCATATGTATGTAGTTAAATCTAGAAGCAAATCTCCAGGATAATGTACGATAAATTCACAATCATAGTAAATCAAGAAAACTAAGTACGGCCAACAAAATATAGTAGACTAGGGATAGATAATCCCTAGATAATATGGATAGATAATAGGCTGCATACACAGCAGCCAACATAGTAACAGAGTTCTTCACAAAGACCATCATACTAACATAACAACAAGGGATCCCTAGCTAACAACAAAGGGATCCCAACAACAAACTAGGAGGCAGCGAGCAGCAAGACACGTCCAGGACTCCGCCTACCCCATCCGGCTCTCCCTCCACTTGTTGCTCTTGCTCCCCTTGGGAGCCTTGGGCTTGAGCGGAGGCATGCGCCCGGCGGAGATCTCCACCCGCCGCAAGCCGCGGAGGTGCATGCCGAGCGCCCCGTGCTTGGCGCGGAAGGAGTGGACGTTCACCGTCGTGCCGACCTTGGGGAAGGTGTTGCCGATGTTCTCAGCATGCGTGACGAGGCGGTTGAAGTCCGTGGCGCCGAGTCTCCTGGTGCGAAGGGGCACCTGTACACCTCCTTGGCGAAGTAGGAGATGTATCGGCCGACCTGCAGCCTCCGCAGGCACTCGGCGAGTCTTGACGTCCTCCTCGCTCTTCGTCGCTGCCGACGTCGCTGCCGTACATCCGATCCATATCAAACGTAAACTAGTGAATGAGTTGCAACGATGACTAACGTACATGATAACAAAGTTAAGAAAAACAGAGTCAGCCTCGGCTAGAGTGGACATGATTATATATCTACAGGGAAGGTGTAAGCGAACTAAAGCTCATGCACAACAGATTTGTACACAGCAATGGTTCGCCGAACCCTCCCCGTAAAAATTTGTGCCCAACCATTCATCATAGGCAAAGAAACAGATTCTAGATCTGAACTAGATCTGAACTTGAACACATTCGAGATTATTTGCAAAATTAAACGGTTGATATCTTTTGATTAGTGCATAAAATAACCGATTGAGATCCCATGATTACTTGCATAAATTAACCGATTGAGATCCAATATTACTTGCATAAATTAACCGAACAGCCGAACCCCAAATCTTAAACGAAATCAAGAAGTGATCAAAACAAAATGGAATAAAATCGGCGCAAATATTAGCCCAATACTCATCCATCTACAGATCCATCTACACCAGCAAAAATAGGGTTCAAAAAGGAATGGGGAACAAAAAAGGAAGCAAACCGTAGTTACCTCGTTCCATGGGTCCTCCAGGGAGGTGTCGTAGGGGTTCGGGGGCGGGACGTACGGCACGGGGTCGTAGGGGTCCCATCCCGCCGGGATCTGACTGCCACCGGCGGAAGCAGCCTCCGATGCACCGGCGGCGGCGGCGGCGTCGTCCGTCGAGGGGACGGGGCCGAAGATGGAGGCGTCGCGCTTCGAGCCAACCTCGACGATGGGATTGGCATTCTCCTTGTCCATCTCTCCGGCGGAGGAAGAGGAAGAGGGAGAGGGAGAGGGTTTTTGCTTTGGAGAAGATGATGGGACGTGGGAGAGAGTTGGCGATGCGTGAGCGAGTGAGAGTGACGAGAGACGGTGCGAGGAGGCGTCTATAAAGGCGAGGGGTGGTTAATGCGACCCGCGTCCTACGCGTGCACAGGTGCACGTCTGCACGTCTTGGACTTCTGCAATGCGACACGCGTCCACGATTGCACGTCTCGACTTCTCCACCGCGACCCGCGTCTACGCGTCAACAATTGCACGTGTCCTCGAGTCTAACCCTGGAAATTTAGATATACTCAGGTATACCCTCGAGTCTTATACTAGCATTTTTTGTGTGCTCAATTTTCCCCTCGAGTGCTAATACTCGGCTAGTGCAATATACTCAGTTTTACCCTCAAGTGGCTGGTCAACAGAGAGTCAACAAATGGGATTAACTAGTTAAATGAGTCATTTAATGTGCAAAAAAATCCTAAAAAGAGTGGCACTTACTCATGGAGTCTTTACCACAAATTGACACTTCTCAAATCATAGATAAATCATAGATAAATCAAGTTTTACCACAAATTGCCACTTCTCAAATCACCTAGTAGCTATGAAGGTGCATGGTTTTCCACAATAAGCCCTTCCCAAAACAGCTTCCCCCAAATCATACTTTGTCTAAATGAGGCCACAATTCTCACACTCGATGTATATTGGTATTGCAAATAGTTTGAGGTAGGCCAAGATGGGTTTCATTGTACAAAACACGCATTTTCCATTTTTTAAATCTCATATTTGAATCCCTTAGTCTATTTACTACTCAGGTGCCCTTGGTTTCTTGATAGTACTCAGCTTTTGCCCTCTCTCTTCACAAATTCTCGCGTACGTGCATCATCGCTCCGATTGGTCTAGCCCATGTCACGCGGATCGTGCCCACCGACCGTTGATCGTATGATATAGGGAACGGGCAGGATAACCCCTCTCTCTCTCTCGTTGGCGGTTAATTAGCTTCCACCCTCTAAGTATGCTCGAAGGGCGGTTTTCCGTATTATTTTTCACGCGCTAAAAATTATAAACTGTTTTAGGCGTTATTTTTCACGCAAAAAATGATAAACCATCACCGATTTGTTGTTACCATTACTTTTCACGCAAAAAAATGATAAACCATCACCGATTTGTTGTTGCCATTACTTTTCACGCAAAAAAATGATAAACCATCAACAATTTGTTGTAGCCATTACTTTTCACGCAAAAAAAATGATAAACCATCACCGATTTGTTGTTGCCATTACTTTTCACGCAAAAAATGATAAACCATCAACAATTTGTTGTAGCCATTACTTTTACGCAAAAAATGATAAACCATCAACAATTTGTTGTTGCCATTACTTTTCACGCAAAAAATATGATAAACCATCACCGATTTGTTGTTGCCATTACTTTTCACGCAAAAAATGATAAACCATCAACAATTTGTTGTAGCCATTACTTTTCACGCAAAAAATGATAAACCATCAACAATTTGTTGTAGCCATTACTTTTCACGCAAAAAATGATAAACCATCAACAATTTGTTGTAGCCATTACTTTTCACGCAGAAAAAACCTAATTTGTTACAAAAGCTGGTTTCAAGTGAGACCTAACCAAGTTTGGCATACATGATGGCATACCTATAACAACAAGGAATATCTAAAAGGGAAAGTTTCAGAAAATTTAGGGTGAAAATGATGCCATACATGATGCTCGTTTTTCGAGGTTTTGACCCGAAAATCAATTGGGTATTGTAAAGGGAAATAAAAAGTTCGAAAAATGTAAAAACGAAACAATCTATCTATCTATGTATAGAAGATCAATCTGTATGAAATTTGAGGTTATTTAGAGAAGGTAGAAAAAATCACCTTGTTAGAAAAGCTGGTTTCAGCGAGACGAAACGGCATGCGCTTAAGCAAAGTGATTTTTTCGAACATCTCCAAATGACCCCAAATTTTCCATACATGATGCCATACGTGTAACAACAAGGAACCCTATCTAAAAAGTGTCAAAAAAGTTTGCCCAACCGTATAGCTCTATCAAAAAGAACCTCACCATGGCGCTAGTATAATTTTGGGATAGTTACAAACTTTCGTTACCTAACCTTCAACATGAAACTTGTTTCAAATTCATTTTGGCCTACAAGAAACAAATCCCAACTTGATTCGAGCACCACAGCCTCCAAACGATGCCGATGCCGATATCGGCATGGTCGAACGGCTATGCTCGCCGCCACTCGCTAGGTCAACGTCGGGATGCACCCTCAATCCCGTCGCCTCATTCGATCACCGACACACCGGAGATACCGCCGAGGCCAATGCCGAACGTACATGCCGATGCCAATGCCGATCATGCATGCACGCCGCTGTGGGCACGGCCACGCCGACCCGCTATGCTGGACGCCACTGCACCGCCGCGAGGTCTTTCCCTTCGCCACCACACTCTCCTAGCACCCACCTATACACGCCGGAAAGGAGAGACACTAGTTTTCTCTACATTGCTCGCGTTCGTGTCCGACACGGTCGGTCAAAGTTTTGAGGTGGTCGTTGATGTCGTCGACCATTTCTTCTCTTCTTTGCATGGTTAAACGCGTCTAGTTCATATCTATCTAATGCGTCCGGTCTCGCCTCATGCGGTTCTTTGTGGACGTCGATCTCATCTCGGCACCCCGCATGCCACCTCCTCCGTGCCATCGCCGTAGAGCTCCGTTTAAAAATCTAATCCTACCCGTGTATTGCCCCTTGTATCAGCGTCATGGCCGTACTTGTCATTTGATATACCGAAGCCCCACTCGTTCGCGTTTTGGTCGTGGATACAGCGATGCTTACGGTCAAACAAAGACGGATGGTCCGACGTGTCTTTGCAGGCTCTACGTGGCCCCACTAGTCGAAGATAACGGTCAACCGTCGGGCAACCGGCCGTTACATCACGTGTGATGGTTTCAGACAAACGCTTGGGTAAAACTGAGGAAAAACTAAGGAGCTGGGGAAAACTGGGCACAACTAAGGACCCGAGGGCACGAAAATAGAAATCCCAACATTCTAATCATCGGCACTAAAATGGAAGAAAGAGCCAAGTGGTATCTCAACTAGATATCATATGCCTCATACTTTGTTGGTCGAAAGAAATATTAACATTCCGGGATGGGGTCAGTGAGGCCAGGTAGGATGCACAAGAGATTGATATTTGTGCCATCGCACCGGGCTCACTGGCCCCACCCCGAAGTGTACAAGTGACCAAACAATTTAATCATCGGCACTAAATGGAAGAAAGGCCAATGCAATTAAGAAGTAGCTAGTATGAACTAAATGGAATGCCTCATACTTTGTTGGGCGAAACAAATATTAACATCCAGGGATGGAGTAAGCGAGGCCGGGTAGGATGCACAAAATATTGATACTTGTGCCATCATACCAGGCTCACTTGCTCCACCCCGAGTGTACGAGTGATCGACCAACCATCTAATCATCGGCAAGTACAAAAACACCAACAAACCAGCAACCATGGTGACATAAGTCAAGATGCTCAAACACACATAGAATGCATGGAGAAGATGCTCCAAAGGGATTATTCATCACTTGGTATATAGACCAAGTGATGCTGGCAAAAGAGAGGCCAATCAAGAACCAGTAAATCCAGTAAGTGATAGATATGCCTAAACAAGCAACAACACATAGCATATCCCAGCTAACTGATGTCTACGGGAGCTACTATTCTTGTAGACAGTGTTGGGCCTCCAAGAGCAGAGGTTTGTAGAACAGCAGCATGTTTTCCCTTAAGTGGATCACCCAAGGTTTATCGAACTCAGGGAGGAAGAGGTCAAAGATATCCCTCTCATGCAACCCCGCAACCACAAAGCAAGAAGTCTCTTGTGTCCCCAACACACCTAATAGGTGCACTAGTTCGGCGAAGAGATAGTGAAATACAGGTGGTATGAATAAGTATGAGCAGGTAGTAACGCGTGCAGTAGTAACACGAGTAAAACGAGTAAACAAGCAGCGATAGCGATATTTAGGAACAAGGCCTAAGGATCATACTTTCACTAGTGGACACTCTCAACTTTGATCACATAACAGAATAGATAAATGCATACTCTACACTCTCTTGTTGGATGATGAACACCACTAATTGCGTAGGATTACACGAACCCTCAATGCCGGAGTTAACAAGCTCCACAATTCAATGTTCATATTTAAATAACCTTAGAGTGCATGAAAGATCAACACGACTAAACCAAGTACTAACACAGCATGCACACTGTCACCTTCACACTATGTAGGAGGAATAGATCACATCAATACCATCATAGCAATAGTTAACTTCATAATCTATAAGAGATCACAATCATAGCCTACGCCAAGTACTAACACGGATGCACACATCGTCACCATTACACCGTGCGGGAGGAATAAACTACTTTAATAACATCACTAGAGTAGCACATGGATAAATTGTGATACAAAACACATTGCAATCATAAAGGGATATAAATAAGCACTTCACTATGCCATTCATAATAGTGAATAAGTATTCTGTGAAATATAGCCTAAGAGACCCACACGGTGCACACACTCGTCACCTTTACACACGTGGGACAAGGAGTCTCCGGAGATCACATAAGTAAAACCCACTTGACTAGCATAATGACATCTAGATTACAAGCATCATCATATGAATCTCAATCATGTAAGGCAGCTCATGAGATTATTGTATTGAAGCACATAGGAGAGAGATGAACCACATAGCTACCGGTACAGCCCCGAGCCTCGATGGAGAACTACTCCCTCCTCATGGGAGACAGCAGCGTTGATGAAGATGGCGGTGGTGTCGATGGAGGAGCCTTCCGGGGCACTTCCCCGTCCGGCGGCGTGCCGGAACGGAGACTCCTGTCCCCCGGATCTTGGCTTCGCGATGGCGGCGGCTCCGGAAGGTTTCTCGTACCGTGGCTTTTCCGTATCGAAGTTTTAGGTCGAGGGGCTTTATATAGGCGAAGAGGCGGCGTCGGGAAGGTCAACGGGCGACGACACCATAGGGGGCGCGGGCCACCCCGGGCCGCGCCGGCCTATGGTGCGGTGGGCCTCGTGCCCCCTCTCTAGCGGCTCTCGGGTGTTCCGGATGCTTCCGGGCTAAATAGGAACCCGGGCGTTGATTTCGTCCAATTCCGAGAATATTTCTTTACTAGGATTTCGAAACCAAAAACAGCAGAAAACGGAACCGGCACTTCGGCATCTTGTTAATAGGTTAGTTCCAGAAAATGCACGAATATGACATAAAATGTGCATATAACATGTAGATATCATCAATAATGTGGCATGGAACATAAGAAATTATCGATACGTCGGAGACGTATCAGCATCCCCAAGCTTAGTTCCTGCTCGTCCCGAGCGAGTAAACGATAACAAAGATAATTTCTGGAGTGACATGCCATCATAACCTTGATATACTATTGTAAACATATGTAATGAATGCAGCGATCAAAACAATGGTAATGACATGAGTAAACAAGCTGAATCATAAAGCAAAGACTTTTCATGAATAGTACTTTCAAGACAAGCATCAATAAGTCTTGCATAAGAGTTAACTCATAAAGCAATAAATCAAAGTAAAGGTATTGAAGCAACACAAAGGAAGATTAAGTTTCAGCGGTTGCTTTCAACTTGTAACATGTATATCTCATGGATAATTGTCAACATAGAGTAATATAACAAGTGCAATATGCAAGTATGTAGGAATCAATGCACAGTTCACACAAGTGTTTGCTTCTTGAGGTGGAGAGAAATAGGTGAACTGACTCAACATAAAAGTAAAAGAAAGGTCCTTCAAAGAGGAAAGCATCGATTGCTATATTTGTGCTAGAGCTTTTATTTTGAAAACATGAAACAATTTTGTCAACGGTAGTAATAAAGCATATGAGTTATGTAAATTATATCTTACAAGTTGCAAGCCTCATGCATAGTATACTAATAGTGCCCGCACCTTGTCCTAATTAGCTTGGACTACCGGATCATCGCAATACACATGTTTTAACCAAGTGTCACAATGGGGTACCTCCATGCCGCCTCGTACAAAGGTCTAAGGAGAAAACTCGCATTTTGGATTTCTCGCTTTTGATTATTCTCAACTTAGACATCCATACCGGGACAACATGGACAACAGGTAATGGACTCCTCTTTAATGCATAAGCATGTGGCAACAATTAATATTCTCATATGAGATTGAGGATATATGTCCAAAACTGAAACTTCCACCATGATTCATGGCTTTAGTTAGCGGCCCAATGTTCTTCTCTAACAATATGCATGCTCCAACCATTAAGGTGGTAGATCTCTCTTACTTCAGACAAGACGGACATGCATAGCGACTTACATGATATTCAACAAAGAGTAGTTGATGGCGTCCCCAGAAACATGGTTATCGCACAACAAGCAACTTAATAAGAGATAAAGTGCATAAGTACATATTCAATACCACAATAGTTTTTAAGCTATTTGTCCCATGAGCTATATATTGTAAAGGTAAAGAATGGAAATTTTAAAGGTAGCACTCAAGCAATTTACTTTGGAATGGCGGAGAAATACCATGTAGTAGGTAGGTATGGTGGACACAAATGGCATAGTGGTTGGCTCAAGGATTTTGGATGCATGAGAAGTATTCCCTCTCGATACAAGGTTTAGGCTAGCAAGGTTTATTTGAAACAAACACAAGGATGAACGGTGCAGCAAAACTCACATAAAAGACATATTGTATACATTATAAGACTCTACACCGTCTTCCTTGTTGTTCAAACTCTTTACTAGAAATTATCTAGACCTTAGAGAGACCAATTATGCAAACCAAATTTTAGCAAGCTCTATGTATTTCTTCATTAATAGGTGCAAAGTATATGATGCAAGAGCATACACATGAGCACAACAATTGCCAAGTATCAAATTATTCAAGACATTCTACCAATTACTACATGTAGCATTTTCCGTTTCCAACCATATAACAATTAATGAAGCAGTTTCAACCTTCGCCATGAAAAATAAAAGCTAAGAACACATGTGTTCATATGAACCAGCGGAGCGTGTCTCTCTCCCACACAAGCATTTATTCAAACAAAAACAAAAACAAAAGCACACAGACGCTCCAAGTAAAGTTCATAAGATGTGACCGAATAAAAATATAGTTTCAAGAGAAGGAACCTGATAATTTGTCGATGAAGAAGGGGATGCCTTGGGCATCCCCAAGCTTAGATGCTTGAGTCTTCTTGAAATATGCAGGGATGAACCACGGGGGCATCCCCAAGCTTAGACTTTTCACTCTTCTTGATCATAGTATATCATCCTCCTCTCTTGACCCTTGAAAACTTCCTCCACACCAAACTCGAAACAACTCATTAGAGGGTTAGTGCATAATCAAAAACTCACATGTTCAGAGGTGACACAATCATTCTTAACACTTCTGGACATTGCCCAAAGCTACTGGAAGTCAATGGAACAAAGAAATCCATTCCACATAGCAAAAGAAGCAATGCGAAATAAAAAGCAGAATCTGTCAAAACAGAACAGTCCGTAAAGACGAATTTTAAAAGGGCACCAGACTTGCTCAAATGAAAATGCTCAAATTGAATGAAAGTTGCGTACATATCTGAGGATCACTCACTTAAACTGGCATATTTTTCTGAGCTACCTACAGAGAGGCAGGTCGAAATTCGTGACAGCGAAGAAATCTGTTACTGCGCAGCAATCCAAATCTAGTATCAACCTTTCTATCAAAGACTTTACTTGGCACAACAATGCAATAAAATAAAATAAGGAGAGGTTGCTACAGTAGTAACAACTTCCAAGACACAAATACAAAATAAAAGTACTGTAGCAAAATAAACACATGGGTTATCTCCCAAGAAGTTCTTTCTTTATAGCCATTAAGATGGGCTCAGCAGTTTTAATGATGCACTCGCAAGAAATAGGAGTTGAAGCAAAAGAGAGCATCAAAAAGCAAATTCAAAACACATTTAAGTCTAACATGCTTCCTATGAAAAGGAATCTTGTAAATAAACAAGTTCATGAGGAGCAAAGTAACAAGCATAGGAAGATAGAACAAGTGCAGCTTCAAAAATTTCAGCACATAGAGAGGCATTTTAGTAACATGAAAATTTCTACAACCATATTTTCCTCTCTCATAATAACTTTCAGTAGCATCATGAGCAAACTCAACAATATAACTATCACATAAAGCATTCTTATCATGAGTCTCATGCATAAAATAATTACTCTCCACATAAGCATAATCAATTTTATTGGTAATAGTGGGAGCAAATTCAACAAAGTAGCTATCATTATTATTCTCATCATCAAATATAGGAGGCATATTGTAATCATAATCAAATTTATCCTCCATAACGAGCGGTACTAAAAGACTACTATCATTATAATCATCATAAATAGGAGGCAAAGTATCATCAAAGTAAATTTTCTCCTCAATGCTTGGGGGACTAAAAATATCATGCTCATCAAAACCAGCTTCCCCAAGCTTAGAACTTTCTATATCATTAGCAACAATGGTATTCAAAGTGTTCATACTAATATTACTACCAGCATGCAAATAAGGTTCCATAGGTTTTTTAATTTTCGCATCAAACCATCCATGTCTTAAATCAGGAAATAGAATAAGAAGCTCATTGTTGTCCATTATGCCTAACTAGTGTAAACAAGAAACAAAAAGATGCAATTGCAGGATCTAAAGGAAATAGCTTCGAGCACACACACAATGGCGCCAGAAGAGTACTTTACCTGGGACCGAAGTATGAGTGCCTTTTACCTTTCCTCCCCGGCAACGGCGCCAGAAAATAGCTTGATGTCTACGGGAGCTTCTATTCTTGTAGACAGTGTTGGGCCTCCAAGAGCAGAGGTTTGTAGAACAGCAGCAAGTTTTCCCTTAAGTGGATCACCCAAGGTTTATCGAACTCGGGGAGGAAGAGGTCAAAGATATCCCTCTCATGCAACCCCGCAACCACAAAGCAAGAAGTCTCTTGTGTCCCCAACACACCTAATAGGTGCACTAGTTCGGCGAAGAGATAGTGAAATACAGGTGGTATGAATAAGTATGAGCAGTAGTAACGCTAGCAGTAGTAACGCAGATAAAACAAGTAAACAAGCAGCGATAGCGATATTTAGGAACAAGGCCTAAGGATCATACTTTCACTAGTGGACACTCTCAACTTTGATCACATAACGAGAATAGATAAATGCATACTCTACACTCTCTTGTTGGATGATGAACACCACTAATTGCGTAGGATTACACGAACCCTCAATGCCGGAGTTAACAAGCTCCACAATTCAATGTTCATATTTAAATAACCTTAGAGTGCATGAAAGATCAACACGACTAAACCAAGTACTAACACAGCATGCACACTTGTCACCTTCACACTATGTAGGAGGAATAGATCACATCAATACCATCATAGCAATAGTTAACTTCATAATCTACAAGAGATCACAATCATAGCCTACGCCAAGTACTAACACGGATGCACACACTCGTCACCATTACACCGTGCGGGAGGAATAAACTACTTTAATAACATCACTAGAGTAGCACATGGATAAATTGTGATACAAAACACATTGCAATCATAAAGGGATATAAATAAGCACTTCACTATGCCATTCATAACAGTGAATAAGTATTCTCGTGAAATATAGCCTAAGAGACCCACACGGTGCACACACTCGTCACCTTTACACACGTGGGACAAGGAGTCTCCGGAGATCACATAAGTAAAACCCACTTGACTAGCATAATGACATCTAGATTACAAGCATCATCATATGAATCTCAATCATGTAAGGCAGCTCATGAAATTATTGTATTGAAGCACATATGAGAGAGATGAACCACATAGCTACCGGTACAGCCCCGAGCCTCGATGGAGAACTACTCCCTCCTCATGGGAGACAACAGCGTTGATGAAGATGGCGGTGGTGTCGATGGAGGAGCCTTCCGGGGGCACTTACCCTTCCCGGCGGCGTGCCGAAACAGAGACTCCTGTCCCCCAGATCTTGGCTTCGCGATGGCGGCGGCTCTGGAAGGTTTCTCGTACCGTGGCTTTTCCGTATCGAAGTTTTAGGTCGAGGGGCTTTATATAGGCGAAGAGGCGGCGTCAGAAGGTCAACGGGGCGACGACACCATAGGGGGGCGCGGGCCACCCCCAGGCCGCGCCGGCCTATGGTCTGGTGGGCCTGTGCCCCCTCTCTAGCGGCTCTCGGGTGTTCTGGATGCTTCCGGGCTAAATAGGAACCTGGGCGTTGATTTCGTCCAATTCCGAGAATATTTCTTTACTAGGATTTCTGAAACCAAAAACAGCAGAAAACAGGAACTGGCACTTCAGCATCTTGTTAATAGGTTAGTTCCAGAAAATGCACGAATATGACATAAAATGTGCATATAACATGTAGATATCATCAATAATGTGGCATGGAACATAAGAAATTATCGATACGTCGGAGACGTATCACTAACCAGATGAGACAAGTCTTGGTAGCCAACTGAATCACCTAGCACCACCTAGCCTTTTAAAACCATCAGAAACAGTCCTTTTTCTTCAAAGGATACCACAGTGGCATTCATTTACATGATCCCCTACTGTGGATATCTCTATTTTCATCAAAGCCAACAAGAAATAGAAATTTATCATTACTCAGCTTGAGTTCAAAACAAAGCTCAGGGTACCATAAGGGATTATTCATCACTTGGTAGTAACCAAGTGATGCCGGCAAGAGAGAGGCCAAGCCCGAGCTAGTCAATCCAAGTAGAGATGGTGCATAAGTAAGCAAGAACACATAGCCTATCCAAGTTAACCGGATAAAACCAACCTTGACGACCAACTTAATAACCTAGCATCACCTAGTCTTTTAAACCATCGAAACTTCCCATTTTCTTCAAAGGATACCACAAGTGGCATTCATTTACATGATTCCCTAATGTGAATATCTCTATTTTAGTATCTCGTTCTTATCCAAGTTTTTGCCTCAGCCTTTGCATCATTGGCTAAGCCAAGACATCAAGCATCCGGCCAGGGAGCTTCTTTCTTTTTAGGGAACTATATGAACTATATGCACATGATCCAAGTAAGCATAGTAGCATACCATAAGCTCACAACAATCCATCAAGTAAATGTTCACAAGGATACCACAGTAGCATAGTAGCATACCATAAGCTCACAAGAATCCATCATTTTCTTCACAAGGATACCACAATAGCATACCATAGTAGCATTTTATGCATTTAAATGAACCAGTAGCATCAAAACCAACCAAATGTCCAACTAGCAAGCAATACCAAGTGAGCAAGTCTTCATTACCTTGTACAGAGTTCGGACATGGATTTATTTCCAACAAAGGATGGAAATCAAATTAACATCATTGAATTAAATTGAATCATTACCATCACATGGTTCATCAATAACAATTAGGGGCAATGCATCCAGAGCAACATCAAGCAATGCATCCAGAGCAACGAAGAACAATGCATCCAGAACCACTATCGAGGTACATCAACCATGAGCAATGAGCCAGTAAGTAAATCACTAGCACATGATGATCATTTGACCATTTAGAGCATGGACACACAAGCAATAGCAACGAGTATAGTTCACCAGGAATGGTGAGAAGCCGCAAGAGCATGCATCTAGTCTGCAGCAACAATGACAACAAGCTAGGATAGATAGATCAACAAAGAATCGCAGCTCAGTACATCAACAAGAACAACGAAGCACAACCAGAGCATGCATCTAGCTGCAAAGCAACAATGACATCAAGCTAGGATAGATAGATAGATTGCATCCAAGTAGCACATCAACAAGCAACAGCAGCTAGCACAAAGAACAACAACAAGCAACACAACCGAGCAAGCACACAAGCATTTCGTCGAGCACTTTGTGCTCGCGCGGGAGAGGAAGAGGGAGGGGAGGGGAGGGGAGGGAGAGAGTTCACCGACGACTGCAGGGGTGGAGGAGGAGGTTGACGACGACGGCAGCGGTGGAGGAGGAGGAGGACGCGGCGGCTCCTCCACCTTCACGCGACGGCGGCCCCTCCTCACGGCGGCCCCTCCTCGCCGTAGCGGCAGCTTGTGCTGCAGGTGGCGGGGATAGGAGGACCGTGGCGGCATGCGGCCCTCGCTGA
The DNA here is from genome assembly GCF_022539505.1 of Lolium rigidum. Taxonomy (NCBI): domain Eukaryota; kingdom Viridiplantae; phylum Streptophyta; class Magnoliopsida; order Poales; family Poaceae; genus Lolium; species Lolium rigidum. The sequence goes on from NC_061512.1 coordinate 166,065,365, forward strand.
GGAAGGCAGCGGCGACGGCGATGGCGACGACCATGGCGGCGCGCGGCGGATCGGAGGAGAGGGGAGAGGGGAGAGGGGAGGGGAGAGGGGAGGGGAGAGGTGAACAGAGCGGGGGAGGGCACGGGCGATCGAGATGATATAAGTTACCTTAATTCTGTGGCGCACCGGAGCAAGTGCGCCACAGAATCAACTACTTCTGTGGCGCATCGAAGCACGTGCGCCACAGAAAGAGTTATTTCTATGGCGCAGCACGCCATGTGCGCCACAGAAATACCTACACTAATAATTGGTGGTGGAAGGATGTGGGCCCCATACAATTTCTGTGGCGCAACGTTCAGCAGTGCGCCACAAAATTAAGCTATTTCTGTGGCGCACATAGCGTGGTGCGCCACAAAATAAGTTTCTGTGGCGCATTCAAAACGGTGCACCACAGAACTAACCTTTGCCATAAGGGTTTTCCTACTAGTGGTGGTGGCAATGGCGGCCACTTCCTTTGAGGTTTCTTCTTCATCACTACTACTTTCAACTTCATCGGAAGAATACTCTTCCTTAGTCATTAGCACAATCCTTGAAGGCCTCTTGTCCTTCTTACTCTTGTTGTACAATTTCTTGTTGGGAGCCTTTGACTCTTTGCTCTTGACCTTGGGAATGAGCCTTCCACCGCGAGTTTCCCTATGCTCATAGGAGCATTGGGCGATGAAATGGTTCTTGTCACCACAATTGTAGCACGATCTTGTTTTTGGGCCTAAACTCTTGAACCCGCTTGAGTTGTTCCTCTTGATGTTATCTTCCTTCGCCTTGGATGGATCAACCCAAAAGGTTTTTGCATGGAATGCCATGTGGACGTTGTAGTGGTATTCCAAATCATCTGGATATGACATACTCCAAGATGTCCTATATGGTTCTTGAGGGTTCACTTCTTCCACGGTATTGACCGTCAAGGCAAGGTTGGTCCCTCTTGACATCCCAATGGCACAATTGCAAGAATCTTGAGAGTTTTGTTCGAGCACCTTGAGAGCTTGCAACTCGTGCACCACTTGTTATGAGGTGAGAGAAGGAAAGCTTTCTCTCCCAACTAGAGTCTTGACATCAATGGGTTCAAACGGCATCATGCAATCAATATACTTGTCCTTGATCCAAAAATCATCAATATGTTGGGCACCCACATTCCGAAAAGCATCGGCAACGGTGATGAGTCTTCTATACATGACTTGATGATCTTCATCCGGTAGCCTCATGAATCCTTCGGCTTGATTCCGAAGAGCACTATACTTGTTTCTCTTCATGCTTTCACTTCCCATGAAGCTAGAGGCCAAGCCTTCCCAAGCATCCTTGGCGGTTTCGAAGTTCCGAACAAGAGCCAAGTCCTTTGTCCCCGCACTAGTTTGAATCATGTGCAGGGCAATGGAGTTAAGTTGGTTGTCAACCTCTTCTCTTCTAGTCAACTTGTTGGGGTTGTAAGGCTTGTACCCTTCCAAGATGATTCTCCGTAGTTCATTGGAGGCAAAGCAAACATGAGAGCGAAACTCAAATTGCCAAGTAGCAAAATCTTGATCATTAAACTTGGGTGGGTCGCCTCTAGTGTTTATACAAGGGCGGGGAACCGGAATGTCGGGAGAGCGGAAAGGTGGAGCCACATTATTGTAGCTCACACCCCCACTAGTTGTTCTAGGAGAAGTAATGGGGATTTTAGTATTGTCTAAGTGATCACTCTCCAAGGGTGTGGCAGAAGAAGGTGAGCCCGAAGCATCTCCCTTTTCTAACCCACTCTTGTCCCCTTCCTCTATGGCGGGGATGACGGAGGGAGCTCGCGGCAAAAGCTCGGAAATCATTTTCCTCATGCTTTCTATTTGAGCTTCCATGGAGGACCTCAAAGATGTTTCCATCAACTTGAGATCATCCATGGAGACCGGTTTTGCGGCCCCTTCCGTACCCTCATCGTTCGACATACTCTTAGGCGGTTAAGCCCGAAATAAGAGCTGAGGCTCTGATACCAATTGAAAGGATCGTATGCCGCACCTAGAGGGGGGGGGGGGTGAATAGGTGCTAACCAATTTTTAGTTCTTTTTCAATTTAGGCTTGACACAAAAGTAAATTTTCTAGATATGCAACTATGTGAATTTACCTATATGAAAAGGTTAACAACTAAGAAAGATATAGCTACGCAATATATAGAAGATATAATTGGATAGAGGTAACTGAGAGTGGAGCACCCGGAGACACGGAGTTGATTCCTGTAGTTACCTTCCTTTGCAAGAAGGTACATCTACGTTTGGAGGAGTGTGGTCGCTACGAAAGCCAGACCAACGCCATGAAGGCTTCACTCAGGTCTCCTGTGAGCACCGCCACGAAGGCCTAGCCCACTTCCACTAAGGGATTTCCTCGAGGCGAAAACTGGGCCTTTACAAGGTTCTTGGTGCACACATCCACAACCAAATTGGAGGCTCCCAAATCTGTAACAACATAACAATCAACAAGAATACATCAACAACAAACAACTAGGGATCCAAAGAGGAACACTAGCAAGGGGGCCCTCAACAAAATGAAATGGAAATGCAAATCTCTTTGGTGAAGATGTAGATCGGGGTCTTCTCCTTCGATTCTCCAAAGCACAAGGGATTTGGGTGGTTGAGGGATGAGATCTGACAATTTTGGTGTTCTTGGTGGCTCAGCAATGGTGGAGGAAGACTTGAGGGTTTGAGCAACCTTCCAAGGTAGGGGAAGGGTCCTTTTTATATCCCACCAACTATTCTTCCCGTTGGAAGACATTCGGCGGCAGTGCCGGCCCTGACATGGCGGCAGTGTCGGCCCCTTCAGAAACAGGCTCAGTTCATCGATAGAGCTGGCCGGCAGTGCCGGAGATGAACCGCCGGCAGTGCCGGGGTGCACCCACCGGCAGTGCCGGCTCAACTCCACCGGCAGTGCCGGCCACAAGAAAAGCTCCAGCTCCACACTTTTCTCCTTTTTGAGTGAATCGGGATTATCAGATGTGGTACTTTTCTTTATCTGTCACTCACTTAGCACACAGTTAGATTGTCACTGGTGTTGTTAACAAACACACAAAACCCTAGAGATCATGAAATGCTCTTTGAGTGATGTTGAAGATAGTGCCCTAGAGGTGAATAATAATTATTATTTATTATTATATCATAATTGTTCATAATATTTTCGTGCCATTCTATAAATGTATTAATCGAAAATATTGATACACATGTGGCATTGCAAACAAACCAGGGTCGGTAACGAGATCGAACTAGATATGTTGATACCAACAATCATATCTCAGACGAGTGTCGATATCGAAGTAACAAAGTGAATAGGACTCAACGTAATGGTTCAAACGATGATTTCTTATCTTCGTGGAATACATATGGATCACTATGGTTCTCCAGTCGTCCCGATCATGTCTGTGTTGTTCTCGTACCGTAGGGTAACACACTTAAAGAGTTGACGAAACTTAAGATAGGATTCATCTGAAATAGAGAGGGAAAATCGGAAAGGGTTTCAGGAGTATCCAAATGGTGTTCGAACTGATTCGGGAGGTATCTCAGATCAATGGAAATTAATAATAGATATTATATATTAATTAATTGATTTAATATTATTAATAATGTTTTATTTAATAATAAAAGGTTTCACACCCTAAATGGATCTCATCCGAAAGGGAGTACCATGAAGGGGAGTAGCCGGCCACACCATGGGTCAAGGGGTAGCCGGCCGACCCAGGTGGGGGGCCCAAGGTGGGACGGCCGGCCGCACCACCTCTCCCCTCCCCTCCTTTTGTCCCACCTTGCCAAACCATGTGCCATAGTCCCCCCCAATACCCCTATATATAGTGTACATGTGAAGTGAGGAAAATACACAATTAGTTAAAAAAAGATCTCTCTGGTTTTCTTATCCGCGCGGTTCCTTGAAGAGCTGCGTCGGGTGGGAGACAACCCCACCCAGTATGGGGCAGCGCTGCTGGGTCCGGATCCATAAGATCTACTTTCGCAACTCTGCTGGGACGGAGATGGGAGCGTCGTTGGACACCTTACGTGTGCGAAACCTACGAGGTGCGGAACTTGCGGCACTTGACATCAATATGAGTAGATTGAACATGACCCCGAGGTCAACGACGAGTATGGCTACATCAACCACACGTTCTAGTGGAACATTAGCCACTTTCAGTATACGAGGGTACGTCACCGAAACCATCTCCGTTACATAGATCATGGGCAATCAGAGGAATGATAATTAGATTTTTTTTTGTTTTCTGCTACGAATCCCCAATAGGTGCATCCGTGCGTGAGGGATTAGAGCGAGCCAAAGCAAATCGTGTTATATTGGCCAGCCCAATAGTATGCATGGGGGTAAGCATCCCGCCGGACCGACGCTACGCGCGCTGAATAGGTTGTTCCCTCGCACTCTTAGTGCCGGTTTGCAAGTCAGCACTCACAACTGGATGATGTGGGTTAGGCCCGCTAACTTCACCACCCCTGCATACTACCCTTACAGTCACCGTTCCTTGCCACCACAGTGGGCCTTGCCACATGTTGACGCCACCAGAGCGTCGCTCTCCACCCCGCCCTTCTCGATCCGCCGCCTCCGTTGGTGCTCAGTTGCCCCGCCTTCCTATAACCCATCTTGACTCTGGCGCCAGTGAGAAGCACGCATCCTGAACCCTGAATCACTAGCGAGCTCCTCACAACCCTTAACATGAACCCTAAGTCATCGGCGCGATTGTCTTTAACATCTCCCACAAGATTTGACATCCCTCCAGGCCATTGTGGGTCGCCCTTGCGTCGGAGGGGTGCCCACCGACGCACTAACCGACACAACTTGTGTCAAATAGGTTTTGCCGAATATAAGGGAGCAACTGCCAACTAGACTTCGTAGGGCGGGCATAAAAATATAAATTTAAATAGAATAAACTGAGATCAAACCTGAATTCGTGAAAACAAATCTTACAAGTACTAATTTTGGAGCAATTAATCTCGGCTGAATCGGCGTTTAGTAGGCCAATTAATAATTAGTCGGGACCTGACTGTGTCGAATACCTCTAATTGGCCGTGATAGTCGTTTAGGCCGATTAATCACTCTGACATCCCAATTACTACAATTACTAGGCATGTTCCCGGTTAATTAGTACACTTGGGTAACAAAAAATTGCAAGTTTTTCAATCCAAATCGCTACCCTTCCAAATCAAGTAGTTTTGCGAAGCTCCGGTCAGTTCTCACCTCCAGAGCTCAATTCCTGCCATCGCCAACCAGTTTCTTGGGTCACTAACCAGTTCGTAGCCGTTGTTGACCAGATCAGATAAAGGAGCTCCACCACCTTAAGGAGCATGTCCAGGAACTCGAGGCCACCTTCATTAGGGTAGATGGTTGAGGTGCAAGAGGGGTCGTACCTTGGGTAGGCGGTGGGATACGAGGAACTTCAGAGGTCAGAGGAGGAGAAACGAAATGAAGAACGTAGTGGTGGCTAGTGGCTCCTCAATCGCCCGTGACATTGAAGATTAGGTCAATGAGAAGAAGCTTACATGTTTTAATGGCCTTTTGGGCTACAGAGAAGTAGATCCTGGCATATGGAGCCCTATTTATTTTTGTATATATATGTGTTTTTTAAGTGTTAAGTTTTGAAGGTTGCACCGATTTTATAGCTGGCCAAATTAAATATGTTAATTGTTCGAATTACAATTAATTGGTACTTCCAATTTGGCAGAGCAGTTAACAATTACCCATTTTTTTAAACATTGCAAATAATCAATGTAAAAGTTAGCGAATTTTGTTTTAACATCCGGTTAACCGAATAAAGCCTCACGTTGTGCAGGCAAGGAGTACTATTTGGCGTTGGTAATAGTGGTGAGTGTTCGTACAAATTTTTATTTCATAGGTCAGTATTTTCCTATCAGTTTGTCACGTTCAGTCATACGTATCTGTTTAAACAAAACACCAAATTTTCGGTTAACCAGTTAATTAAAAAACCATTATAATTTTGGTGTTTATTTCTAATTACCTGAGTTACTAAAAAAGCAATAAACCGAACCAACTTTTCGTTTACAACCGAAGGCCCATGCCTAGCACCAGGCACCCTTGCAGGGGAGGCCGGGCATGTAAAATGGTTAACAAGACCGTTTTTATTCCAACCCCGTTATGTAATCTAGATATAATAACAAAATATGATGTGCAGTACTATTGTTTATCCGAATTCCCAAAACTGAACTAACCGGTACTCATCTAGATTATTACTTAGGTTTATCTCTAGTAACCAAATCTTTACCTACTAATAAAGGAAGTAAGGTTTCTCCCCAATTTTTTCGTCCGTTTTTAAATTATCCCTAATTTCCAATGATAATTACGGCCAATGCCACCGCCTAACTGAATAACGAGCGTGGTTAGTTGCCCCAATCGTTGGCTGGTTGATTGGATTCGTACCGGTTGGTCTCCTTCGTCGTGTTGTGTGGCCCATCAGCCCAACAACAACTAATACGTCGCACTGCACGATTGCTCGATGTATAGCGCTCATATATAATACATGTACGACCCAGGAGCTCCATCAGCAGGAATCATTAGGGTTTCTTCATCGGGAAGATCCTTGATTCGGTTTGCGCCGCCGTCACGCTCTAGCCTTCCCGCAGCAACCGCAGCTGTTGATGCCTTCGTTGGACCTGACCATCACGGAGCACCTCCTCCGACAGATTTGGCGCCATAACGAGTAGGCAGCATCATCGTCTTCGGGCTTGCGCGAACGACGGTCCAAACCTGTCCGTCTCTGCTACCTCACGCAACGCGTTGATGCGGAGGTGCGTCTCGGCGTGCGGTTCAGACCGGAACCCACGTGGCTCCGCCGCCCTGGCCACGGCAGCCATCTACTTGGCCATCCACAAGAAGGTATCTCCGCATCTCATGCATGGCTCCACACGCCGAGACGCAGGTCGGCTGAAGCCCGTGCTTGGCGCGACGCCGCCGCGACGGTTGCATGAATGTCTCTCAAATCAGCGACAACCCATCCGGGCATCTGGGCTTTCAAGGGCGGCTCGACGTCAGTGTGCTGCGTCCGTTGATCGATTCCCTCTGCTGATATTTCGAACAGGTCGCGAGGGGACGGAGCGTGCCTGGATGCAGCGGGACGGGAGCGACGGAGCGTGATGGCCGGGGACGCGACGGGGTGGTGTCGGCGGCCGCTCGCCTGTGCTTGTACCGCGGGCGGCAACGGCGGTCTTCCGCGGTGCCGCGCTCCAAGATGGCACGAGCAAGTAGCGATTAACCAATGCTTTCTTCGGTGACCCGTATTTTCTCCGCTCCAGGTATCTTCTCTAAATCCACCCGGTAGAGTTCATATCCTCTTCCTGATTTTTTTAAGAACTGTATGAAATAGTCTGCAAGGAATTCAGTCAATTAATATGTCGCTGCATTAATTCCAAATGGGTGCAGAGACCGAGCAGTGGCGGAAGGCTGCCAAGACCGTCGTGACTCGCTGTACAGCGCCAGCAATCATCGATTCTGATTACCCACGATTTATTGATGCTTTTTATTCAGATTTAAAATGCGTCATTGGTTCAGGATTTGTCTAGGAACACAAAGCAAATACGGAAAGGCTCCGAGAAGTGACAAGGCGATCACCACATACGATTTTCTGCAGTTCTCTATCTACATTTTTGTGCTAATATCCTATATAGTGAAAATATCATTCGGTAGTGTTCACTTGTTCCATTGATTGATTGCAGAGAAACTAGATCTTCAGGAATTCACACCATCAATTTGGTTTGGTGCTTCAGGTTAATGTAAATAAGTTAAGTCTGTACTAACATTATATGGTTGGCCGAATTTTTTCTTCAATCAAGGTAGTTGGCCTACTTAAACAAAATGTTTAAAACAAGAAATACTATAGAATTTCAAATGTTGAATTGAAGACACAGTACATTATGCATGGTGATTACATGTAGCAATTAGGTTCTAGAAATTAAGTACCCCTATGGGTATCATTAATTGCGTTGGATCTGAATATTTTGGGACCTAAACAAGCTACAAATAACTATATCCCTACAATAGCTACAAATAATTATGCATGGTGACATAGATGGTTTAATTCTTGGGTACAGGAGTAATAGAAGGCTGTGAACGACGTTGGGCGTCTGGCCGGTGCTACCTTCTCAACCGCGCTTGACATTTGGTAGACTGCACGCTTCTCGAGGATTCCACATCTTGCCACCTTGTGTGCCATCACACTGACGGTGGACAGCTAGCGTCACGGCGGAAACCTAGCTGAATCTTAAGCAATGGCATGTGTGCTTTCACTTGGTGTACGAGATGCGAGATAAGAAGGCATTGTTGTGAGAGATAAGAACACGCTAAATGTTTATGTTTTATTTCTTGTCGTTTTCGTTGTCATGACAACATTTTAACAACGACCTCCCGTTGCAACGCACGGGCAATTTTTCCTAGTCTATATACCTAATAATAAAGGAGCTAAGGTTTCTGCCAAAATTTTCGTCCAACATTTTTTTGGACCGTTTTACCCTCCCACCAATTTACATAATACATCAAACTGTCCTGTACTGGTTCGTTTTGTTCTTTTCCTTTTCCTCCTCTAACCGCGAGCAGAGAACTGCTCTTCCACACAAGCCGCGCGTCGCGCTGCCGCGTGTGGTCGCGAAGGTCCGCCGGAGATCGATGCGCGTCTCCCGCGCGGTCCTCCTCTAGCTGCAGGTGCGAATCCTGCCGGGGACGGTGGTGGATTGAAGGACGGAGGAGCAGAGGCTCCGGAACCGCCTGCTCCGAGCTCCTGAGTTGGCCCCTCCCCAAGCTCATCCTCGATCTGTAGGTGGGAGAAAACCAGATGGGAAGGTGTTGAATGGGATCTTGGCAGCCATGGTAGTGAAGGAGATCTTGGCCGGCCACGCCGGGGATGGGAACAGACCGGTGGAAGGAGAATAACGGGATGGGAGTGCTGGCAGCAGAGGTGTGTAGGGGTGGCCGGCTCTGAAGGGGCTGAGTGGGTCGGGGCAGGGGTAGAGATGCAGCCAGAGATAGGTGATGATAGTGAAAGAGAAACTGACAGAGATTCAGCGAGAGAGATGGTTGCTAGCTAGGTGTGCGTGCGTTCTTCCTAACTGTGCTTTGCTGCTAACTCCAAGTTGTGTTTTTTTTGTGCACTTCGTTCCCCTGATTGCTTGTTGTATGTACTTCGTTGCTGCTGCTGATTGCTTGATGTAAATGGTATTTCTAGCTTCGCTGATTGATGTGAAAAATTGTCTGAGAGAAAGAGTAAGATAGAGAGGTATTATTTGCATGAGTAAGAGACTGACAAGGACTAGACTGAATGAAGATACTGTGGTTTCATGTTGTGAGGCTGTAATTATACACTAAAAACTGTGCTCAACATTAAATTAGAGAGGCCACTTGCAAAACTGATAAAATCATGTGCGTGCAAAACCAATCTCTCGGTGACCAAGAAACCTACGCTGAAGTTTCATCTTCCTAACACTGTCCAATTAGTTAATAAAAATGGTGCGCCACATGATTCCTAAAAAAAAAAATGATTTCCAACGTGGGAGGGGCCACGTGGTATTTTTGATAGCAGGGGTACAACATCACCGAAATTGCAAGCATGAGGACTTGAACTCGGGTGGGTGGGAAGGCATCAGCCCCTCCCCACCACTAGGCTATGCCTTAGTCTGTACATGATTCCTGCAATCATGCTGCCATGCTCCGTCACTGGGCTGAACTCCTAGCTAGCGAGTCAGCACCACAGCCTAAGCTCCCTAGCTACGAAGTACACCAAGGAAAAGCTGGCTCAAGTTTGCGTGCTTGGATAGAAAAAAAAGTTTGCTGCTGCTTAGGTGAAAGGATAATAAAACAATGAGTGGCAGAGGAGGTGCCGCATGCTTCCTTCTAGCAGCTGCTAATTGTGTGTGTGGTTCGTAGCTGTGCAGGACGGTAACTTGATGCGTGTGTGCTGATTGCTAGCTGTGCAGGACGGTAACTTGATGCGTGTGTGCTGATTGCTAGCTGTGGTGATCCGTTATTGTGAGTCATTGTGTTTGTTTTGATATTTTTATATTACATCTAAATGGATAACAATGAACGTAGTTTTACATCTTGGTAGTAGGCAAATTGGAGTTCATTTGGGGACAACTTTTATAATATAATTAAACTGAATTAATTTAACCACCGTATTAGAATAAAGTAATAGCAGCCAACAATTTATTGGTCTTCCTTTCCTCCTCTTACGGGCAATGGTATATTGATGTTGCACTGGCGCATATACGATGTAGTATGATCGAATCGGGGGTAGAGAAGGCAGTGACAACAAGCCTAGCTGCGGTTGATTAATGCGACAAACTTATACCAAGAAAAGCATTCACAGTGTGACACAGTAGCATATTAGTGATGAACTATTAGAATTGATTATGTTAGTCATCAAAAGAAGAAATATTGACCAATATCAACGATGGTGACTGTTTGTCTCGGTGCAACGCACGGGCACTTTTGCTATATCTCTAAATATGTGGTGAGGGAGATTGTTACTAAAAGCATGTACAATAGTTATTATATCTTAGTAATGCTACATAGGACGATTGTTGATGTGGACGAGAGAGAAAAGGAAAATATTTTTGTCTTTTCTTAGTTCAGAGATGATCTCTTACGAAGAAAGATAAGACATTTTTTTGTTTATTGTACAAGATGTTTTATCTTACTCACATATTTTCTTTAGTTTATTTTTAATCATGATGTAATTTTAGAATCATGCAAATAATAATTATAGGAGATAATGCAAAGCGGTAATCCATTTTATTACTCCGTACATGTTTTTGCCATCTCTAATGACATGCAACGTCTAAGATAAGAATGTCTTGTCAGAAATTGTACATACCCTAAAAAATCATCTCTTAAAAAACAAATTCTTCTTTCAACTTTTTTCCTACCTTAACCTTTTATCCTATGTGACACTCCTAAGGAATCACCATTGTACATGGCTTAGAGCAGCAGAGCCCGAACTCCGCGGAACCGAAAACTGCGAGTTCGGTCTCCCGAACTCGAGGAATAGTTCGATTTTGTCACGGCGCAGGACAGAAACAGAACTCGTAAACCGAAAATGCGGAAATCGACCGTCGCGAGAAAATGAAACTCACGATTCAACTCGATTTGATCCGATCAAGCTCAATTCATCCATAATTTACAAGAATCTTAGCAAAATACAAGCTTCCTCGACCTACATTCGCTAATAACGGGCCTAATTTAGAGTAGATTAGTCCCCAGATGGACAATACTGTCACCGGGGAGCTTAGGCGTCGGCGGCGGAGGGTTTTTGGTCGCCGGCTATTCCTAGGCGACGATGAGCGCCGCCACCTCGAAGGACGCCGCTTAGGAGGTGCTCCCGCACGCTAGAGGTGGCCTGTCAACGTCGTTGTCATTGCCGCGCGGGGGCAGCGCCGACAGAGGTGGGCTGCACGAGCCGGCAGCCGGGGGGGGGGGCGCCTCGGCTTCTCCTTCCGCAACTGCCTCCTCGCGCGCTTGACGGCTTGCCATAAGCTCCGGCCACTTCTGGCCAGCGCGCTTACATGCGCCGTCGGAGCGCGACCGCCTCGCGCGTACCGCCTCCTCCCGTACACTCGGCAGACGCCGAGGTGCTTTTCCGCCGCCGATTCGGCCACCTTCCCTACCTACGCGCCTTATTCGGCCCATTGCGGACGGAGGTGTGGTGGCCGGAGCGGCGGAGTGGCGTCACAGCTGGCGGAATCGCTCGCCGAAGAGGAGGCAGACGGCGGCGGGAGTGAAAGCGGCGGAGGGGAGTAGGGTTTAGAAACCGAACTCCCCTCCACAGCCCCTTTTAATACGGGGAGACCGCTCGATTTCTCGGGGGCCCGAACATGTTATACGGGCCAGGCCGCGAGTTTGGGCTCCATTCTGGCCCATCTCTGAACCGAACCCCTATTCTCGCCGGAATTTTTCGGTTTTCGCCACGAGTTCAGGTTCTGCTAGAGATGCTCTTAGGCGCACATACATGGCGAAACTCTATTATCCCGCTTTTGTTATATGAGGACAGTTATCTTTTTTTACTTACTTTTGAGGTTTGTACTGTGTGATAGATGTAAATCAATGCAGTGCACAGAAATAAACACAAGGCGGTGTAAAAGGCACTTTGGGCCTCTTAAATCCTACATGATCCAGAAACCACGAGAATTTACCTGAAGGGGCATTTGATACCATATTGTGCAAAGAACTTTGACTCTTTGAGTGGATGAATTTATTTTCTCTGATACTGAATAGTACAAAGGATGCGACAACAATGCACGTACACTATCCAATCACTCTTATGTCTGCGCTGGACATTCGGTTTTGCAACAACGGCTGGTGCTGATAATATTCCCGCGGCGACATGTTCCCGAACCTAATAGGCCTGCGAATAAGATTCCCCACGGAAACATGTACCTTGGTGCTGAGGGTGACGCGCCGGTGGATATTGCGACGCAGGAGCACCAGGAGGTCTTGAGGTCGCTGGCTGCAGCGGCGCTACGGCCGGCGCCGGGGCCTCGTAAATTCTGTGGGGCAGAGGAGGACGCATCGTCGTCACGGCCTGCACCCCGCCGTCGTCGTACGTCTTGGACGGCACACGGGAAGGTGTCACCGCTGTCCGGGCAGGCTGAAGCGGCTCGTATCTCTTTGGTGGCACGGCGGCAGGAATCGGCGTCGCCGCGGTCACCGGCGGCTCATGCACCTTGTCGTTGAAGGGTGCCACCGGAGACGACACATGATGTGCAGGCACCGATTCTGACGGCGGCGGCGCCACCACGGACGTTGGTGGCTGCGTCGGCGGTAGATGGTGTGCCGACGGCTGCTGCTGCTTTGGCAAAGAACCATCACCGTGCTGGTCAGGTTCTTTGGCGCTGCCGCAGCAGTTCCAGTGGTTGTTGTCGCAGGAGAGGCTAAAAGATGGGCATCCAGACATGCTCGACCACTGGCTCTGTGTGTCTATCTACCCCTACTTATCTTTCAAGATTTCTGTATACCTAGCTACAGGCTCACAGCTGGGATTTATATAGGGAACTAGGTACATAGTCATCTGGCTTAGTAGACAGTAAGCATTTGTGTAGTATTGACATTGACTTGACCTAATGTAAGGGGTCAGTCACTTTGGCGAAGAATCAGATTCCATCGCCCACTCCAACTTCCTGTGGTCTCGCCTAATCATGCAATGTATTCTTATCCAACGGATCTATGGAGTCTTATTTAACCCCATGACAAATCTATAAGTTAGGCAGTTACTAACATTCTATATCAAGAGATCAGGACTGCAAAGAGTAGCGTAGCTATAGAACGGCCATTCCGCTGATGATTGTTCGCACAAAACACTTCTTCGAGCAGTCAAAATATACCCAAAAAAAGCTATGAGGGCATCTCCAGCGGCGCGACGTAAACGGACGCTCAGCGACCGTTTGTGTCCGCCGTGACCGGAAATGCGTCTGGCACCACCTCCAGCGGGCGACGCAAAATGACCGGGCCGTCCGCGGAGACGCAAACCTGGCCCAAATATGCGCCAGATTTGCGTCTCGGCGGACGCTCGGCGGTCGCGGAAAATGTCCGCTCGGTCCTCGCACGGGGCCACCTGGCAGCGGCACAACTGCTTCGTCTTCCGCTACATTACTTCCGGGCGGCGTGTTGCAGCCTTTGCAGGGCCACGTTAATGGCGTGCCTCGGCTTCCGCGAGCGTGCGCAGCGTCGATGAGTCTTCTCCGCCAGTACTGGCACCGAGGCGTCGCTTCAGCAGTCTGCGGCCGCGTTAATAGCGATGCCTCGCGTGGCGCGCGGCCGTCGCCTACCTCTGCGCACGTAGTAATGGCGATGCCACGCGTGGCGCGGCCGTCGCCCTGCCTCCACGCTATATATACAGGGGCACGAGCATCTCATCTCCTCCCCACAAACCCTAGGCGCCGCTGCCGTAGCGCCGCTTCCTCTCAAGCAGATCCACCATGAGCAGCGCCGGACGCGGCCAGGCTGCCGCACCTCCACCTCCACCTTCACCTCCCACTCCACCTCCTCCGGCGTCGAGCTCCTCCGAGGAGTTCGACTCCGAAGATAGCACCGATCTCCTCCACCCGGTCAGGGACGCCGCGGCCCTGGCACTCGCGGCGCAGGAAGCAGAGGAGGAGCTGGCGGGCCACGCGGCGTTGGACGCCGAGCTGGAACATCGCAGGCTGGCGGCCGCCGCTGTAGCCGAGGACTCCGACTCGGAGATATCTTGGTCCTCCGATGACCCTGATGCGCCGACGCCGGAGGAGAAGGCGGCGGAGCAGCGGGCCCTCGTCGAGTCTTTCGAGACGCTCAAGGACGAGGCCACCAATGCGAGGCTGGAGCAGTGCCTGCAAGAGGACGCAGCGGCGCACTGAGCCATAGCGGCCGCGCGGGAGGCGGCGGAGAAGCAGGCGACGGAGCGACGCAACGACGGTGCCGGCCCGTCAGGAAGCAAGTAGTCTAGGCCTATAGATCTACTTTGTATAGTTTTTATGCATTTTTATGTACTACTTTCAATGTTTGTACTATGTTGCAATTCAAAAAAATGGGTCGCCCCGGTGGGAGCACACCCAGACGCAAACGGACGAGCGGACAAAATATGTCCGCGGGGCGACGCAAACGGACGCTCGCGGCCACTTTTCGGCGTCCAAAATGCGCCGCGCCGCTGGAGATGCCCGGAATCGCTAGCATGATTTTTTTTTGACGAATGCTTCCCCGGCATCTCCGGCTCCCAATCCTCGTCTCCAGCAAGAGTTTCAACTGTTATAAACGCGACAAGCAAATAACGAAAAACGATAAAGAAAAGCACAACAGACACAAGATTTAACTTGGAAAATCCCTCCAACAGGGGGAAAACCACGAGCGTCAGCCAACAAATACTTCACCATATCGAGGAGAGTGTTTACAAACGTCGGTGATTATCTTATAATCTGATAAATCCTAGCTGGCGGCTTACAAGAGGTATATATAAGTGGTGGCATCGATATTTTCACTTTATCTGGTGAACTATCCTTTGCTCCAATATTTCACTTTATCGACTTTCCTGATCACTGTCATCTACACAAACACAACATGCTGGTGGTGCCCGAGTATTACAAAGGGAAGTCATAATACACATATTCCATATTTTTCATATACTCTACCTGTGTTATAAATTTTGTGGCGCCAATTGAATTACATGCACGCGCGATTTTCTAACCGAAGCAAGCATCAATATAACGATTGGATCACCCATGGTGGTGGATGGCCTAGCGGTAGTATTCACCAGGAGGGAATGTGGTTCTGAAGTAGTTAATGGATGGAGCACCCCTTTGATAAAAACGCGTAACCATAGATAGATCTAAATAGGGCAGCGCTGAGGATCCTCCGGAGGCTGCAAACCCCTCAGCCTCCGCCGTTGGATTAAACTAGTTTGAACCGTTAGATCGACTTCTGTGTTTAGTTTCGTCTCAAAATCCCACTTTTGCTTCATTGAAGCAAAAAAAATCCCGCTTTTGCTTCATTGAAGCAAAAAACGGTTCAACTAAAATAGAAGGAGAGCTGCGACGACTCTTTAGACTTCGTTTGGTTGCAGCAAAAAAGGTCCCGCTTTTGCTTCATTGAAGCAAAAAACGGTTCAACTAAAATAGAAGGAGAGCTGCGACGGCTCTTTAGACTTTGTTTGGTCGCAACAAAAATAGTCCCGTTTTTGCTTCATTGAAGCAAAAAAAGGTTCATCTAGAAGTAAATAAAAATGGACCTCGCCGGAGACATCGCCGGAGTCCTTGTAGTAACAAAAATGTACTAAATTAGCAGAACCAATATTTGTAGCAAAAGATTTATACTATTGTAGCACGGTGAAATACTATTCGCTCTGGCACCGCCGCAAGATCCGAACTCCGGCAAGCAAGCACCGCAACCTCTCCTTGCAACACCGGCGCCCCTCCATGCAGCAACACCCCTGCCGACGGTAGCACCACCACCCACCTATGGCAGCACCACCGGTAGCACAACCGCCCAACCAACATCAGCATCAACGCTTGTTGCAGCACCGCCCATCTCCTTGAAGCATCTCCCACCGCCGATGGTAGCATCTATGACATACATTAGTAGCACCTTCCCCCAACAATGGTAGCAGCACCGCTCTTCCTTGGCCGCACCGACGCCTCGTCGCAGCATCTCCCACCGCCAATGAAAGCATCGACGAACTTCACTGGTAGCATCTTCGCCCAACAATGGTAGCACTAATGCTCAACGACATCAAGGTCCCCGATGGCAGCACCTCTTCCCACCGCTGGAAGCAACTACGTCTACCGCTGGAAGCATGATGCAGCCAGTTTTGCAGCACCAGTTGTGGATATTTTGCGACATTGGAGTAGCCGGTGACGTGCAGCTTGCAGCAGCGCCATGGAGTCGGGCTCGGTGGCGCTCGTGATGGAGGCGTGCAACCATGGTGGGGGATGGAGGCGGCGCATGGAGCCGACGCCGCGGGGGAAGGAGGAGGCGGCAACCGGGAAGGAGGCGGTAGACGGAGCCGGCGCCGTGGGGGAAGGAGGCGGCGGCCATCACGGCGGACAGAGCCGACGCGCGGAGGAAGGAGGCGGCGGTGTGGAGGCCGTCCATCGCGAGGGAAGGAGCTAGCGCCGCGCTCCTGTAGAGGCTGACCGCCGCCGGGAACGGAGGTCGCGGCGCACAACCTCGCCGGACCGGTGGCGGCCCCGGTACAGAGCGCGCTCGGTAGAGGGAAGCGACGGCGAGGAAGCTCGTGGAGGAGGAGGGCCATGGCGGGGCAGCTCGCGGAGGAGGAGGACTGGAGGCCATGGAGGATTCCCGTGGGGCCTCGCTCACGGAGGTGGGAGCCGGCGGTGATGCGCTCGCGGAGGTAGGAGCTGGGCGGCTTGGGTGAACGACGGCGCGGCGACTTGGGTGAACGGCAGCGCAGCAAAGGCTTGGAGGCGCGAGCAAAACTGCGCGCGGAGGAGCTCACGGGCGTGCGCGCATGAAGACGATAGAGAAACTAGAGGAGAAGATAGAGATAAGGTGAACCCACGTGATGTGCGGGAGCAGTTTGACCCAGACGATCGGCTCCATCGAGCGGCCGAGCAACCGGAGGCTGCGTACGTTCCAGCCTCCGAAGGATAACAAGCATTATAGATCTAAGAGGTCTTTTACGGTGATTGGCATGGAACTTTGGTTCCATCTAATTGACTTTTAGTTCCATCTAATCTAATTTTTCGTGACCGTCGATTAAATCAGTGATACATTTTCTATAGGTTCTATAATGCTACAACGCTTCAGAACGGACGTTTTTGAGTCAACTCATTAAATCAGAATCAAATCAAAATCAAGATCAGATAGGAACAGCAAGTGTGTTCGTCCTGCTCTTCCCACGAGCTCCCGCTGCCGTCGCCCCGCAGTCGCCGCCGCCGCCGCCGCCGCCCCTCCCCTGTCGCCGCCCCGGCCTTTCCCTCGCACCCCCTCTCCTCCGTCGCAGCGGCGAGCCGCCGCCCGGCCACCCGTCGCGGGGACTCACGGCCCTGGCCTCTCCGGCGAACTCCCCTCTCCTCCGTTGCAGCCACGAGCCGCCGCCCCCTCCCCCCGTCGCGAGGCCCCGTCTTGTCCGTCGCAGCCGCGAGACACGAGCCGCCGCCACCATCGCCGGGATCGCCGGGAGCATCCAACTCGTACCTGACGAGCGCCGCCCGAGATCACGGCGGACGCATCTTCTGCCTCCTCATCCACGTCGCCTCCTTCAATCGCTTCTGTGGCCGTCGGTAAGCTCCGATTCATAAAAAATAATACTACATTACTACTAGCATATTGCTTGTTCTTCGCTATGGAACCACAGTATTAAGTAGTACAACACTAAGATTTGCACACAAAGTGCCATTATGTTTCTTTTTCTTTTTGTTGCCTGGAGATTCAGTTAGCATGTGAATTTACTTAGGAGCTCGATTTTATTCTGAAACATTGTAGAAAGTTTATTTATTTCTTCTCTTGATTCTTGCAGATATAAGAATTGAAGGCTGGAGCTGGAGTCTGAGACCGTTGTTGCTTCTTCTTGCTACGCAGCGGTTGTCTATTTTTATGTATATTGCTCAGCTCGTGATGTCTAAGGATACTCTGTGAGTTGTGCAACTTTGCTTGGACATCCATTGTATCTTCATAGCATAATGTTTGTTTGTACTACAATTTTTTAAAGATATATCAGTTTTCATTTTACTCACTGGCTCAAATAAAGCATTTTAGTAGCCATGAAGTCTACTTGTTCACATCTCTGACTTATCTTTACACATAGCAAGGTTTCTCTCTATCCAATACTGCTTGTTAGCTTAATCACGAAGAATGCGGACAACATTCAGTGAACAAACTATAGAAAAATAATTTGTTTATGTTATAATCACATTGCAAAGGGCATGCTATTACATGTTCACCACTAGATACAATATTGCTGGTAGGGCTAGTTATATATTTACGGCAAGTGCATGGCCTCGGATGCTTTGTTTGACTGGTACCATTATAACTATGAACTTAACCATTCTATATCGTAGTATATAATCAGGTAAGGACTAGTTCTACATACAATCTTTTTTATGTGGAGCCATTTCTTTTGTATGGCAGTGTCGAGAGTATATAATATTAGCAGCAGTAGGTTGGCAGGAAGGAGGGGAAGACTAGAATTGGTTGTCATTAGTGACTTGTATTATAATATTGCAACTTGTATTATTCTGATTATCGTAGTATATAATCAGGTAAGGACTAGTTCTACATACAAGATCCAAGAGACCACGATTTCCATGTTGGATTCAAGATCACCAGGAGTGAAGAACCAGGATATCATAAATACGTCGATTAAAATTCACAGTTGTTAGGAACCTGGGCTTTCTTTTGTTGCTAACTCACAACATATTCTTTAACTCAGATATTGGATATGAAATGCAGCAGTAGGAGTATGTGTCAGTACTGATTCTACTATGTCTGTGCAGTATTCCAGGAACATGATGATGTCTCTGCTTGAATGCAGACGATCCAAGATGAAATGGTCAGTGTCATGCGTGAAGATAGAAGCTTGTGCTGCTATGAACATAGCAGGTATGGTCCGTGCTATCAATCAGGCATCTATCGTTTTGTATTTGTAATCACACAGAACCTTATGAACTTTCTGTCCATCTAACTTTGCTTGTGCTGATCTGCAGGTGGCTAAAATGGTGCACATACCTCCAGCTTTGGTTATGGACCACTGGAAGATGGTGAAGGGCTTGACAGGCTTAGAAAGCAGAGGATGCATTGAGAAGACATCTTATTAGCACATGGATTTGTAAATTTCACTTGTGGTAGTGGCCTGATGTTATGTGCATACATCTCTTGGGGTCTAAATCAATACATGCATCTGCCACCCTGACTGTGATCCTATGGATGCCATTTTGTAGCTTAATTATCAAGATAAGCATGTGCTTTTGTCAAATCTGCTCTTATATATGACCATATTTTGGCATTGAATGGATAAATAAATGTAACAGTCCACTTTGTTGAGTAAACCGCATGCTTCTGGTACCAAGGAGTAGAGTTAAAAATACGGATTCTTTGTTTTGTTTTTTGCTTATTCCATACTGCTGTTGGATTCCCTTTCTTTCATGTTATATTTAAACAGATATACACAACTTGATTAGCCCCTGTCCATTGTGCTAATGTATAACCAAATTGCAATCAGCTCAAGTAAAGAGCATCTTATATAAATTGCAATGAGCTCAAGTAAAGAACATCTTGATTAAATAAATAAATGTTTGATAGAATGATTAAAAAATGATTCAAAACTCAATATGCTAGTTTTTCAAGAACCACATTTTCTCAGTTTTGGATCACATGCCAAGCTGAAGTAAATGTGACTAAGCTGATAGTTCGTCCTGACTCGCGCTCCCGTTGCTCCTTTTGGTCCATCTCCTCGCGCTCCTGTTGCACCTTTTTGTCCATCTCCTCATGGACTATCTTCAACTCACGGAACATGTTTTCACATTCTGCTTTATCTTCTGTTCCACGGCATCACATTATTTTTTCATCTTCTCGACCATCACTTCACGTTCCTGCTCTAACTTCTTGTCCATCTACCAAAACGCCCAGCAAGTATAAAAGCTGCTACCCTTCTAATACACTGTGGATGCAATATCTGCCAACAATTCAACACAACAATTACAAACAGAAGCAGAATCAGAAATCATGAAGCTTCTCTACATGTATGAATTGTTATTCAGATTAACTTATAAGATAGGAGCATGCCTGTGTAAACAACTTAACATCACATTGGAAAAGTAAAAGGGCAGTGCAGGGGAGGATTCCTGAGAAATTCACACAGGAGTAGCAGCAGACATGGCAACCATTAGCCACCATTAACAAAACTAATGGAGCTCCACATGCACATTCTGTACAGGTAAGGTAAGTTACTTGAGATAGAAATTAATCGACGACCTAAAGTTGCAGATTATAATCATGATGTTAAGACAATAGATAATGTATAGTGAAAATGACATAGTAATTGATGTGCCGCTTTTTTGCAGAAAAGCATCAAGTGGCAATCTAAAAACAACATGGTTTTGGCAAACTTTTTTTTTGTAGACTTACAGAAGCAGGAAAGTTTGCCCTTAGACAGAAATATAACAGAATGCACTAATAACCGAAAGCTACAAAAAAGAAAATCCATGTCTTAGTTAAGAACAAAAAGGGAAAAACATGCTACAAAGCATGCGCACAAAATGAAGACAGGGAGCTCATGTTCTTCCTTTGGTGAAAATTTGCTGATAAAGAGAACCGATGGGTCTTCATACTTCTCCAAATGGGCAGCTTGCAGCAGGCAATAGATGAATAGAAGTTACTTACAATGAAAAATCAAGATCAGTTCAGAAGTAACCAACGATATGTCAAACTATAAACAGATACAAAATGAAGCACAAATAATCATGAATCAGTCAAAAGGCTTTCTATTTATCTGCGTGTCGCAAACAAGAGATATTTGTGCTCAGAACGGCAATGTATTATAACAATGTTTGAATGCTTATAAACTGAAGGCCCACAGCAGCTCTGCTTACAGTTTGTGATTGTAATAGTTCTCTTGTACAGAATATGTACTGCATACAGCAGCTTCTGTTTGAATACTTATAAACTACAGGCCAGCAGCAGCTTCTGTACAACACGAAGTACATATTCTGTTAATAGTTCAGACACATTCTGCATGTAGTCAATAAGCATTCTATGAATCAGTCCATAAGCCTAGATGCAATAATACACTACAGGCCTACATCAGCTCAGAACGGCAGTAGCTCTATTGCAAGATTGTTTAGACAAAAACTAAAGCATCGATGCGTATATGTTCAACCATCTAGAACTATACTTTCCCCTCTTCTATTTTTTTTAAATGAACATTAAGCACTCACTGCAACATTCAGATTAGCTAGCAGACCAATTGCAAGGCGTGTACTTGGAAGATCCTATGCTTGCACCTAGTTTCAGCACGAACAAGACTAGCGAAATATGAAGGAGCTGAGGGGGAACGTACAGTACTTAACAAGAAGTTGCGCCGCCGCCACCCGCTCCATCCTCGCCTAGCTCCGGCGGCCAACAATCACCCAGGTCCCCGCCGCCGAACAACCCCGTACCCAACGAGATTCAAATCAAACTCCGCCGCCGCTCCTCCCTCGCCGGCCACATCCCCTCCGTCGCTGCCCGTGCTGGCCACAACACCGTCAGGTCGGGTCCCCTCTTGGGCCGGGCTCCGCCGCAGCAGTTCCCGTCTGCGCTTGCCCGCAGCCAACAGCAGGCCACTAGCTCACACCTACTTGGCCCCTGCCGCCCTACCGCTCACCACGAGAGCAACGTGGAGATCGCCGGTGAGAGACCACCCCGATGTGAGAGAGGGGAAGAGGATGAATGGCGAGAGATGAAAGAGACATTTCAGTGAGAGAGATTTGGTTGTTGCTTTAAGATGTGTGTATATATGTCAATTGGTTGTTGCTTTTAGATTCGTGCAGTCTCATCCCATCATTCGGCCGCTCAAAAGGGCGCTTGTTTTTTATAATGTTCGTAAAATATATTGATGGTTCCGGTCCCACGAATTTTGGTTCCGGTCCCATATTTTTGGTTCCGTCTATTTACCTCCATCAGATATGGGTGGATGGACGGTTATTAAAAATGCCAATCACTATAAAACTTGTATAGATCTAAACTAGAGGAACAGGCGACCGTCTGTATAGCATTTTCACAACGTGGCTGTTGCGGTACACTTAAAACGCCTTAATTTGTAACACAGCCAAGTGTAACAAATCAAAGTTTTGAGGATTAATGTCCATGACAATACTCCATCTATATTTTTAGGATTACGTTATCAGCTGCCTCCTCGCTGAGAGCGATTTAAAATGGAGAATAAAATAAAATTGCCAAGGCGCCAAGCTGGTTACATTTAAGTATAATTCACATGTTAATCAGCAAAGCTAGCACATTCGTACAGACTCCAATTGAGAGATCGAATAAAAATAGCATCTTTTGAAATTATGTCTCTAAATTGCTAAACTTTTCCTAAACCAGAAGTACATTACCTAAAAGTAAAAAATGCATTGAAGGGTTCGCTCTGTTCCATAAGCACTACACAAAGATTGTGTGATGTTTGCAAGGTTTATAGATGCAGGGCTTTGATATACTTCAAGCAGCTCTTGCTCGCCATGGCCATGGACACGATAGTGTACTTCGGCTTGTTCTAAGTCAGCATGGTAATTTATCGAGAAATGCATCAGAAGTCCAGCCCGTCTCTACACTGGATCAATCTTCAAGGTGTATAATATGCCTGAGTGATAGTTCTCACATGTCAACTTGCTCCATTTTTATCTCTCTTTTGGCTATGCTGGCCAAAAACTTCCAGTAATAGCACAGCCTTTGGAACACCTTATACCTGTCTAATGTACATCCTACACAATGTTTAATGTAAATTAACTTGTACGTGATCACAGGTAGTAAGATAATATATTACTGAACCTCCTGCTTCAGGGCTTGCCTCAGTCTGTTGTTGCACACTTAGCTAGTTTTTCACTTATGCCCAGTATAATGTGGATATCGATCACGACTTTCCGGTGGTCTCTTCGCGGCCATCTGTACCTTGTAGGGCACATTCTTTTTTACTTCTTGGACACATGCATACATGATATTTGTATTCTCAAGAACCATTGTTTTTCTACCAAATAAAAAAGGTACATTGATAAGAAAGCTTTAAAAAGCTAAAGGTAACATACCAAGTTCAATTCCACAAAAATATGAAAAGAAGTTCAATTCCACAACCAACTAACATGTTGCTTGATGAAGGTAAAAAAATGAGGTCAACAGAGCTAGATTATGAAAACCACACAGTAGGATTGCTAGGTGCTACTAAATCGATGGTTGGAATTTGTTGGAATGTAAAAGCCACAAAAGAGTTCCATAATATCTGAATTCAAGCTAAACCACTGAATGCAGGATATACTTATACTAAATTTTAGAAGCTGATATACAAAGGATCTTATAATAGAGAGGAGAATAGGGATACAGATCAAGCATCAGAATTGTACCTACTACTCTAGTCATTTCGTTTTCTAAGATTCTAAAATCCATCAAAGCTATGTAGAGCGTAAAAAACATAATTCACACTATTCCGCTACTTTCCACCATTTTCTTTTAAGCACACAATACCTTACGAAAATATACAATTGAGCAGAGATACAGATTCAATGTTGTGAAGAAATTATATAATAGGTACAATACAATTTTCTGTCGTAAGCATGCATTGAGATACTTTTGAACAATCCGAAGGACCCTGGACCATATATATAATTTGTTTCTAGAGCCGATTGTGAATCACCTACTAAACTTTAATAGAATAGATACATCTGCTTTATGATAGACTACACAAAATCTAAACTGAGAAGTGATTATACATGATAGTTGGAAACAAAGTGCATAGAAAAAGAAACAATAGAGTGTATCAAGTATGAATTAGTAGACCACGCCTAATGCAGTTTTGAAAGCAGTCTTACAAGACCTGTCGTCACATTCATAAATTATGGTCCAGGGTATAGTATATCCTACATAGCACAAATAAGACAATTAACTGGAGGTGCCTAACCTGTGATACAACTAAAAAGGTCCAGGTGCAAAGAGCATATTCTACATGTACCTGATGCGACTCGTTCGCTTACTTGACAACACTTCTACCCCAACCACCATCACACATGGAAGATAAGTCGGGTCTTACAGCGATGATGCCAAGCCACCTAGGACGGCCACTACTCCCTGGGGTCACTACCTCCTCCGGCACCCACTCCTGCTACACACGTTGTCGCCATAGTAAATTAAAGGTGGTTGAACCACACAAATATATAAGAACCCTCTCCCATTTCACACCCACCGTTTTCATCACTGTGAACTATAAAGAGTCGCTAAAGAACACAAACATATAAGAAAATATTTTTACCAGCGCCAAGTTATTGCCCACTTTTTTTGAACACGGGAAGAGATCCAAACATATTCGAGGTAAAGAAAAAATGAAACAAACATTTTGTGAACACGGGAAGAGATCCAAGAAGAGCACACTTAAACAAATGATGATAGCCAAATCCTTGTAGAATTCTTTAGTACAAAAGAATGAAAGGTGCATGACAGATGATATAGGTATACTGAAGTTACACCTGCAGCTTGACAGTTGCTAGATATGCAGTTAATTTTTTCTTTGACTGAGTTGATAGTGTTGAACATGATTCCAGCATTTCAGGGGAAAAATAATATCAAGGCATAATAAGCTCAGCAAAGCTCACTGTCAATAAAATAACAGAATATGATGTAGATGATCTGGGTATAAAATCTAGATTGTGTAGGAAAATATAAATGACAGTACCAAAACAGTAGCAACTAATCTGACATGCCATCCATCATGCAAAAACGAATATTTATTCAAGAAACATGTATTTAATGATAATTAGAACTCCTGTGCAACTAAGGTGTTGATAAACTGATTTATATATTGCTATGTATTGCATCTAAGAAGCTAAGAATAAAATTGTTGGTCCAAGTCTAGGAAGAGTCAATCATGTACATGCAAGATAAATATTGAGTATAGCTTATAACTTAAACACATTCTTTGTGAAGATTGAAAATGCATTTGTGAGAAATATTTCTTATATTCTACTCAAATCAATAATTTGGATTTCTTGACAAAATTGGTACAACAGATAATTCACCTAATAATTGTGTCATATGAAAAGGGGGTAGACTTGTAACTTCGTGTACCTCTGATGTTGGACCCCTCGCCATCTATTGATCTTTATACTCTTATGCTCAAACCTCAGGACCATTTGCAACAATGCGGAAAAAATATGAGGTGAACTATCTAAAAGTGAAATGTTATTAGATATCAATAAACCAATCTGCAACCACTCTAAAGCTGCATTAATCCTTATACTAAATTCCAGTCAAATATTTATTATCTATGTTAGGATCACATCTATGTATGCATTTCTATAGTAAGAAACACAAAGTTGGTACACACTTCTCACTATGGAAGTACGAATATTATTTGTTACAGTGGCTTTGTTGATGTACCTATGCAGTGTATTAATGAATACTCGATATATGTTTAAAAAATGCATACATATATAAACACGCAACAACGTGCATGTAGCTTTTCTGCCGTGTCCCTGCCATGTCCAGAAGCAGCAACACGCGAGCCCAAGACGTTTGAGGCTGTTGGACATACAACGGGCGGAAGGTATCCAGCTTGTTTGGCAAATCAATGGAAAGGGAATGGGAGTTGACGCATATTCCACACCCCCCGTCTTAATTACCTTTCCACTTCACTACTTAACTCCCACTCCACCCAAACAATCAATGGATTAAAAAGTCCCAACATCTCCAACTCCCATTCCCTACCTCTAATCCCCAAACCCCCAACCCCCCAAGCAAACACGATAATTTCTCGCCCCATAACGAATGACGCGGTACAGGCCAGCGCAACGCCATCCCGCCACCTCTGATGGGTCTTGTAGGGACCAACATGGAGGTGGGTGGCCTCCTGCCGCTCATCCATAGAAGCCTCCCTTTAGGTCACCTCCATTCCCCGCTTGAAACCAATGAAGTCGACGATGGACAGCGGCACAACCTAGGTTGGCTGGTGATTCGGGATGGAGGGCGGCAAGGAGGTACGGTGGGGGCAAGAGATGGGCGGGGGTTATGCAGCGCACGGAGGCTGTGTGGGGGCAGTGGCCAAGAGCCCTAGTAGGGGATGAGGAGTGAGCGGCGGAGTGCATGTGAAATATGATCGCAACCTCAGCACAAGACGCCCAACCGACGCACCAACACCGGTCAAAGTAAACCCCACAGTGGGGCACACATCGCAGCAGCACAGACCAGCGCATGGAGCGGCAGATGCCCATAGAACACATGCAGCTCAGCAGGCTTACACTATTTACTAATTGTAGATCATCCACACATTATTATTTTCAATCTACGCACTTCTTAGAGTTAAGTCAATTCTATGTCAAAATCCCTTAACTTGGAAAGAGATACATGGAAATGTCATTGGTCTACACTCTAAAAT
Organism: Lolium rigidum; assembly: GCF_022539505.1. Lineage (NCBI taxonomy): Eukaryota > Viridiplantae > Streptophyta > Magnoliopsida > Poales > Poaceae > Lolium > Lolium rigidum. The sequence continues at coordinate 166,091,943 of NC_061512.1, forward strand.
TGCTCTAAATACGTCTATTTAATTTATAGCAGCTACAGAAGCATCTCATCTTCAGCTCTCCATCACAGCACAAGGCTTGTTTCATTGTATAATTAAACAGAACAAATTGTGTTCAAGTGAAAAACTGTCTGAAACTCTATCCCAGTAACTGAAGTTCGAACAATCCTAATCTGAACAGAATTGTTCATTGATCTGTTTTGATGGTTTCTCCATTGATGCTCTAAATAGGTTGTGCTCTAGCAGAAACAAAATTAAGAAACATGCTTACAC
>NC_061512.1:166092312-166105514 GCF_022539505.1 Lolium rigidum
ATTATAGGTGGAACCCCAAGTGTTGGACTACCAAGTCTTCGAATAAGACCCCAACCCAAAACCTTCCATGTTGTAGGGAAACCTACCCAAGGTGGGACTCCCACCTCAAGTGGGATTCCCACCCTTCCATGTGGGGGGGTGGCCGGCCCCCTTGGTGGAGTCCACCTTGGACTCCCCCCCACTAGGGTTGTCCGGCCATGGGTGGTGGAGTCCCACCGGGACTCCGCCTTCCAAAGTGAATTCTTCCGGACTTTCCTAGAACCTTCTAGAACCTTCCAAAATTTCACCGGATCATTTTCAAACTTATAAAATGACTTCCTATATATGAATCTTATTCTCCGGACCATTCAGAACTCCTCGTGATGTCGGGATCCCATCCGAGACTTCGAACAATACTTCGAACTCCATTCCATATTCAAGTTCTACTATTACAACATCAAACCTTAAGTGTGTCACCCTACGGTTCGCGAACTATGTGGACATGGGTGAGAACTCTCTCCGACCAATAACCAATAGCGGGATCCGGAGATCCATAATGGCTCCCACATATTCAACGATGACTTAGTGATCGAATGAACCATTCACATACGATACCAATTCCCTTTGTCACGCGATATTTTACTTGTCCGAGGTTTGATCATCGGTATCACTCTATACCTTGTTCAACCTCGTCCCCGACAAGTACTCTTTACTCGTACCGTGGTATGTGGTCTCTTATGAACTTATTCATATGCTTGCAAGACATTAGACGACATTCCACCGAGAGGGCCCGAGTATATCTATCCGTCATCGGGATGGACAAATCCCACTTGTTGATCCATATGCCTCAACTCATACTTTATGGATACTTAATCCCACCTTTATAACCACCCATTTACGCAGATGGCGTTTGATGTAATCAAAGTACCTTTCCGGTATAAGTGATTTACATGATCTCATGGTCGAAAGGACTAGGTAACTATGTATCGAAAGCTTATAGCAAATAACTTAATGATGTGATCTTATGCTACGCTTAATTGGGTGTGTCCATTACATCATTCATACAATGATATAACCTTGTTATTAATAACATCCAATGTTCATGATTATGAAACTAATCATCTATTAATCAACAAGCTAGTTAAGAGGCATACTAGGGACTCATTGTTGTTTACATAACACACATGTATCAATGTTTCGGTTAATACAATTATAGCATGGTATATAAACATTTATCATAAACACAAAGATATATAATAACCACTTTTATTATTGCCTCTTGGGCATATCTCCAACACACCATACCTACCTACTACATGGTATTTCTCCGCCATTCCAAAGTAAATTGCTTGAGTGCTATCTTTAAACACTTCAAAGTTATTACCTCTTATTTGTGTCAATGTTTTATAGCTCATGAGGAAGTATGTGGTGTTAATCTTTCAATCTTGTTGGGCAACTTTCACCAATGGACTAGTGGCTTCATCCGCTTCTCCAATAATTTTGCAAAAAGAGCTGGCAATGGGATTCCCAGTCCCAAATTAATTAACCTTCATAATTTTACAAAAATAGACACTCCTCCATGGTATGTGATTGTTGGACGGCACTGATACATCTCCGACGTATCGATAATTTCTTATGTTCCATGCCACATTATTGATGATATCTACATGTTTTATGCACACTTTATGTCATATTCGTGCATTTTACGGAACTAACCTATTAACAAGATGCCGAAGTGCCGGTTCTGTTTTCTACGCTGTTTTTGGTTTCAGAAATCCTAGTAAGGAAATATTCTCGGAATTGGACGAAATCAACGCCCAGGTTCCTATTTTCACCGGAAGCATCCAGAACACATGAGAAGGACCAGAGGGGGGGCACTGGGCCCCCGGACCATAGGCCGGCGCGGCCCAGGCCCTGACCGCGCCGCCCTATAGTGTCGTCGCCCCTTCGACCTTCTGACGCCGCCCTTCCGCCTACTTAAAGCCTCCGTCGCGAAAACCCTACCACGTTCGACGAAACCCACATAAACCTTCCAGAGCCGCCGCCATCGCGAAGCCAAGATCTGGGGGACAGGAGTCTCTGTTCCGGCACGCTGATGGCGTGTAACTCACACGTTCGTTGGGAACCCCAAGAGGAAGGTATGATGCGCACAGCAGCAAGTTTTCCCTCGGAAAGAAACCAAGGTTTATCGAACCAGGAGGAGCCAAGAAGCACGTTGAAGGTTGATGGCGGCGGGATGTAGTGCGGCGCAACACCGAGAGATTCGGCGTAGCATAATAACTTTCAGTAGCATCATGAGCAAACTCAACAATATAACTATCACATAAAGCATTCTTATCATGAGTCTCATGCATAAAATTATTACTCTCCACATAAGCATAGTCAATTTTATTAGTTGTAGTGGGAGCAAATTCAACAAAGTAGCTATCATTATTATTCTCATCAAGTGTAGGAGGCATATTATAATGACAACAAAATTTACTCTCCATAGTAGGTGGCACCAAAAGACCACTATTATTATCATCACAAATAGGAGGCAAAGTATCATCAAAGAAAATTTTCTCCTCAATGCTTGGGGGACTAAAAATATCATGAAAACCAGCTTCCCCAAGCTTAGAACTTTCTATATCATTATCAACAATGGTGTTCAAAGCGTTCATACTAATATTACTACCAGACATGCAAATAAGATTTCATAGGTTTTTTAATTTTCGCATCAAACAATCCATGTTTTAAATCAGGAAATAGAATAAGAAGCTCACTCTTGTACATTATGCCAAACTAGTGTAAACAAGAAACAACAAGATGCAATTGCGGGATCTAAAGGAAATAGCTTCGAGCACACACACGACGGCGCCGGAAAAATACTTTACACGGGACCGTAGTATGAGTGCCTTTTACCTTTCCTCCCCGGCAACGAGCGCCGGAAAAGTGCTTGATGTCTACGGGAGCTTCTATTCTTGTAGACAGTGTTGGGCCTCCAAGAGCGAGAGGTTTGTAGAACAGCGGCAAGTTTCCCTTAAGTGGATACCCAAGGTTTATCGAACTCGGGGAGGAAGAGGTCAAAGATATCCCTCTCATGCAACCACTGCAACCACAAAGCAAGAAGTCTCTTGTGTCCCCAACACACCTAATAGGTGCACTAGTTCGGCGAAGAGATAGTGAAATACGGGTGGTATGAATAAGCGTAGCAACGGCAACGACACCAGTAAAAGTGCTTTGCCCGGGACGAGTAAACAAGCGAATAGTAATGTAGCGGTAGTAACGCGATAGAAACAGTAAACAAGCGAGCGATAGCGATATTTAGGAACAAGGCCTAGGGATTACACTTTCACTAGTGGACACTCTCAACATTGATCACATAACAGAATAGATAAATGCATACTCTACACTTTTGTTGGATGATGAACACATTGCGTAGGATTACACGAACCCTCAATGCCGGAGTTAACAAGCTCCACAATAATGCTCATGTTTTAGTAACCTTTAGTGTAAGATAGATCAACAGACTAAACCAAGTACTAGCATAGCATGCACACTTCGTCACCTTCATGCATATGTAGGAGGAATAGATCACATCAATATTATCATAGCAATAGTTAACTTCGCAATCTACAAGAGATCATGATCATAGCATAAACCAAGTACTAACACGGTGCATGCTGTCACCTTTGCACACATGCAGGAGGAATAAACTACTTTAATAACAAATCACTAGAGTAGCACATAGATAAATTGTGATACAACATGCTGCAATCATAAAGAGATATAAATAAGCACCTCACTATGCCATTCAATGAGTAAGTATTCTCGTGAAATATGGCCTAAGAGACCCACACGGTGCACACAGCTGTCACCTTTACACACGTGGGACTAGGAGTCTCACGGAGATCACATAAGTAAAACTCACTTGACTAGCATAATGACATCTAGATTACAAGCATCATCATATGAATCTCAATCATGTAGGGCAGCTCATGAGATTATTGTATTGAAACACATAGGAGAGAGATGAACCACATAGCTACCGGTACAGCCCCGAGCCTCGATGGAGAACTACTCCCTCCTCATGGGAGCAGCAGGCGGTGATGAAGATGGCGGTGGAGATGGCAGCGGTGTCGATGGAGAAGCCTTCCAGGGGCACTTCCCCGCTCCGGCAGGGTGCCGGAACGGGAGATCCTGTCCCCCGGATCTTGGCTTCGCGATGGCGGCGGCTCCGGAAGGTTTTCGTGGGTTTCGTCAATTGGTATCGGGTTTTCCGATCCGGGGGCTTTTTATAGGCGGAGAGGCGGCGCAGGGAAGGTCGAAGGGGGCCCACACCCTAGGGGGCGCGCCCCTTGGCCGCGCCGGGGTAGGGTTTGGTGGCCACTGCCTCCCTTCTCCGGCGGTTCTCGTGTGTTACGGATGCTTCGGGTAAAATAGGAACCACAGGCGTTGATTTCGTCCGATTCCGAGAATATTTCGTTACTAGGATTTCTGAAACCAAAAACAGCAAAACAGAACTGGCACTTCGGCATCTTGTTAATAGGTTAGTTCCAGAAAATGCACGAATATGACATAAAGTGTGCATAAAACATGTAGATAACATCAATAATGTGGCATGGAACACAAGAAATTATCGATACGTTGGAGACGTATCAGTTCCCTCCTCGTCGGTAGAGAAGACGTGGTCGATGGGGAGCAGCTCCCCCGGAGCACACGCGTTGGCGCTCCGTCCACGGCCGCAGGTGTCCGCAGGTCCAGCTCGAAGAAGTCGGCGACGCATGCGTCCGGGGTCGCCGGCTCTTGCCGGCGGAGGCCTGCCTCGAGCCTCACGAGCACGGCGGCGGCGGCAGCCGTCCCCCGCGCCGCCCCGTAGCATTCGATGGCCAGCACACAGACACGCCCGTCGTTGGCTCCGGGGCCGGTGGCATGCTCGCGGCCATGCTGTTCCTCAAGGGCCGATGGGCAGCCCGTACTACACGGCCGAGGAGGCGCTCGCCGTCGTGACCAGGAGCGTCGGGAAGGACTGAGGTGGCTGACGCCGCGGGTTAGCCAAGCTATTCTCGCGGCGGGCGCGGGGCACTCGACGTCATTCCGGCGGGCGTTCGACACTTCGGCGTCGCCACGCTCGGCAGGGACACCGTGGCCATGTCGTTCCTCAAGGGCGCCGACGCCGTTGAGAGCGACAACTTCAACTTCCGCCTCGGCGTCGTCCGCGCGGCCACCTGCGCCGCCGCCGGCAGGTCCGTGGACGGGCGCACGGCCATCGCGGCCGCGTCGGGGCCGTTGCCGCCATAGGCAGCCTGGCCTCCGCGGCAATCACGAACGTCCGCACAACAAGCAGGAGTTCCCGCTCCCCGCCGGACGACATCCTCGTTCTGTCCAGCGGCACCGGCGGTTCGTCCACCTCCTCCCGCGCCCACGGGTGGAACACGCCGATGCCCTCGTGCTCTCCGTCGCGAGACGATCTGGCGCGCGACGCCGGAGGTGACGAGGTGGTCGCCATCCTCCACCGAAAGCTCGAGCTGCGCCCCCATGACCTCTCTTGTCCGCCTCCCCTGGACTAGAAGGCGCCTCGCCCACAACCGCCGGTTGCAGCGGGGCGGCGGGAGGAGGCTGTCGAACCTCGAGCTCGCCCGCGTAGCGAGGAGCTGGCCGTCGCTTTAGCGAGGAGCTCGCGCGCCGAGTCTCGCGGACGGTGGTTGTGTAATTGTGTTCCCAATAAAATTCCACTCAAAACTTTGACCCGAAAAAGTTCTACGTAAGCGCCTATGTGGCTCAAACCAGTCCACGTTAGCAATACCGCCGCCCCAAACCACTCTTTCTGTGCTGAGGGGGTCAATTGCCTGGTATCCTATAGTTAGGGGGGTTAATTGGCCCATTTTAAAGTTAGGGGGGTGCTCTGTCCCAAACCAAATAGTTAGGGGGTTATATAGACTTCTTTCCCTGCCCTTTGATCTCTAATGGCGTATCCCTCCACCTCAACGCCGGCATCCCTTCTCCCCTCCCCCTCCCGCTGCACGCAGAGTCCCGCCCGACTCGCTACCGCCGGCGCACTTCCACGACCTCCTCGCCGCCCTCGGCCCCGCCATCAACGTCCACTTCTTCGGCCCCGGTGCCGCCACCTCCTAGGGATGCGAACTGCCTCGGCTTCTGCAGGGGATTCAACGCCTGCTGCGCGCAAGCCCAGGCCTCGCTGCTACCGGCTCAGCTCCTCCGCATGTCCATCGCGGCCTGCGCCGCCACGGGGGCGCCCTGCGGCGTGAGGTTCCAGCCCGACGGGGACGGCGGGGATAGGAAGTATGTGGGCGAGCTCACGTCGGGGGAGATCGTCGTGCTGCTCTCGATGTGATGGGGCATGGTCTGGAGCGGTGCGCCCCGAGGGTTTCTGAAGGGGTGAAAAGGGGGACGGGGAGCCCTGCTGCTCCCGGACGTCTCGCAACTGGTGTTGTCGGCACCCTCGGGGATGACGGGGAGTCTAGGGACGGGACATTTAGGGTGTGTTTGGTATCCCGGTCCAATGGAGAACAGCTATCTGCCTTCACACAAGCTGACCCTGACTTGGTTGAATATAGATTTTCTTGTCTGTTTGGTAGGTCGGGCCAATGGAGATATGCTGAGTGCATCTATTGTTTGGTAGGTTGCATGTGCTGAGAATAGCTGAGGATGTATAAAATTTGCACAAAGACCATTGCATATAAAAATGAAACGAGATTGAGTCCCTGTGTACACAATAATAAGCAATCAGGTCCCTGCAAACAGGAAAAAAAAGCAATCGGGTCCCTACAAGAGGAACCCTGGCCGGAGCTCCCTCGCCCACGCCGGAGCTCGTCAGTGGCGGCCTTGACTGCGATCTGCCGTGGTGGCGCTCTGCCGTGGCGGCGCTCGTCAGTGGCGGCGCTCGTCCGTAGTCCTTCGTCCGTCGCGGAGCTCGGTCGCGGTGGTGCTCGGCCGTGGCGGAGCTGTCCCTCGAGGAAGCGCAGCGGCGCTGCCTGGCGGCAGTCGGTCGCGGCGGCGGGCGACAGTCGGGCGCGGCGGCGCTCGGCCGTGGCGGAGCTGTCCCTCGAGGAAGAGCGGCGGCGCAGGCTGCCTGCGCCGTGGCCGTGGTGGCGCTCATCTGCCGCCGTGGTCGTGGAGGCGCTCATCTGCCGCCGTGGCCGTGGAGGCGCTCATTTGCGGCCGTGGTGGAGCCAGCCCTCGCCGTGGCCGTGGTGGAGCCGACCCTCGCCGTGGCCGTGGCAGCGCTTGTCCTCGAGGAAGTGGCGGCGTTGGCCGGCGTCGAGGAAGCGGCGGCGCTGGCCAGGGCGCAGGCGTGGAGTTGGAAAGAGGAGAGCGCTTGGGGGGGGGGATGAGGGCTGGGCGGTTTGACCCCTGTTGGTTTGCTCCCAGTTGCGAGGCCACGCGGGGGTTTTCCGGGCGAGGTCAGCCCTGCCCAGGTGTGAAGCTCGATTTCCACTTCTCTACCGGGCAGGGCTGAGAGGCTATTTTCGCATGAGGTGGGCACTGCCCAGTTGAGCCGAGCCGACCTACCAAACAACAAAAGCTGGAAAAAAGTGGGATGAGGTGGGAGAATCTGAGGAGGCCCGATCTACCAAACACACCCTTAGTGTTGCTGGGAAGGGGGTGACAGTCACGTCGAGGGTGATCTCCACTGACCCCGGGCTTGGCAGCGGCTTCTCGCGTTATGTGAAGGACATGTTGCGGTCCTGCGAGGTTGATGCAGAGAAGGTAATCCAATTGTATTTCAGAGTAGTTTGTTATCATAAAATATTGAACAACTTTCTTTGTTAACTCATATAATGGATCTTAGATTAGTGCAATTTGATGTGCCATCACCATTGTTTCCTTAGTTCATAGAGGTCGGTGTAGTGTGATCAATTCTGGTAATCCCTTGCATCTACTTGATTCTAATTCCTTGCTAAGAAAGCCATATCATTCTTTTTTGCATTTGATTGTTTAGAACGAATAAACGATGTTTTTCCCTGTCACTAGTAGAAAACCTCTCATCCATCTAAGCCATTGGTACCGGTTCCCTTACGAACCGGTACCAATGGGGTTATCTATACCGGTTGAATGGCTCTGGCGGGCGAGGAGATTTGGTACCGGTTCGTTAGGAGCTTTCGTACCGGTTCGTGTTAGGAACCGGTACGAAAGGTCTTCGGCCAAAATTCAGACGCGTGGTGGGGGCCGGGCTGGACCTTTGGTACCGGTTCGTAACACGAACCGGTACGAAAGGTACCCAGCCATATCAAAATCGCCCGGATCGTCCCGAGCCCCTCGCTGGCTCTCATTTTTCTCTTCTTCCTCACAATCTAAATTTTTCTCCACCTCTCACACTCCAATAATCTTTATTTTTCTCCACCATTTTAACAAGATTAACGACCTCCATCTATCCAAGGGTTAGCAATATCATCCTTTCTTCCGGCGTTCCTAATTTAGCTCATTTCTTTGGTAGTTTAACTCGTACTATTTTTCTAGTGCTAGCAAGGTGTTTGATGAAATGCCTAAGTTAGGGATTTTACTTTTTTATAATCAATTTGAGCTGAAATTATGGTATATTTTGTAGGTTTTAATTAGTATCATCCCCGTCCTCACCGCCGTCGATCGCTAGCGTCGTCCCCTAGCCGGCACCGTACAACCTCGGTGAGCCTCTTCTTTTTTATAAAAAAAACTTAGTTTTATGTGATGAACTTGAATATTAGTTAAGTTGGTCACTCATATATCCATGATGTTGTGTACTTAATGATTTTTGATATACATATAAAATGCGAGATGAGTCGACAATGGATGTACGGTGACCGGTGCCATCCCGAGTTCATTACTCGGCATGCATTACTTTCTCAACGTGGCTGAGGCAAACGGGCGGTCGAATGGTTTCATGTATTGTCCATGTAGTTCCCGTAAGAATATGAAGGATTACTCTACCTCGAAGACCCTTCACGTCCACCTCGTTGGAGAATGGTTTCATGCCCGGCTATAATTGTTGGACCAAGCACGGAGAAAGAGGGGTTATATTGGAAGACAACGAAGAAGAAGAGGATAGTGACAACTATCCCAGCTTATTCACTGAAGACGGTGGTAGTAGAATGGGGGAAGACGAAGCTGAAGAAGAGCTCATTTTCGATGAGCCGATTTTTGATGACCCGGATGACGATTTGGGTCGGGCCATTCTTGATGCGAAGATGAACTGCGGAAATGAAAAGGAGAGGTTGAAGTTGGAGAAAATGTTAGAGGATCACAACAAACTGTTGTACCCAAATTGCGAAAATGGTCGAGAAAAAGTCTGGGTACCACGGCTGGAATTGCTGCAGTGGAAGGCGAGAGAATGGTACTTCGACAAGGGATTTGAAAAGTTGCTTGAAAATAATAAAGAAGATGCTTCCAGGGGAGAACGTGTTGCCCTCTAGCACGTACGAAGCAAAGAAGGTTGTCTGCCCTCTAGGATTAGAGGTGCGAGAAGATACATGCATGCATCAATGATCGCATCCTCTACCGCGGGGAGTACGAGAATTTGAATGCATGCCCGGTATGTAGTGCATTGAGGTATAAGATCAGGCGAGATGACCCGGCGATGTTGAGGGTGAGTCCACCCCCGGGAAGAGGGTTCCTGCGAAGGTGATGTGGTATGCTCCTATAATACCACGGTTGAAACGTTTGTTCCAGAACAAAGAGCATGCCAAGTTGTTGCGATGGCACAAAGAGGACCGTAAGAAAGATGTGATGTCTGAGACACCCCGCTGACGGGTCGCGAGTGGAGAAAAATCGACGAGAGAGTTCAAGTCATTTTCAGATGACGCAAGGAACTTAAGATTTGGTCTAAGTACGGATGGCTTTAATCCTTTCGGGGAGCAGAGCTCCGGTCATAGCACTCGGCCGGTGACTCTATGTATCTATAACCTTCCTCCTTGGTTGTGCATGAAGCGGAAGTTCATTATGATGCCGAGTGCTCATCCGGGGCCCGAAGCAACCCGGCAACAACATTGATGTGTACACGAGGCCATTGGTTGAAGAACTTTTAGAGTTGTGGCGTGACGAAGGTGTACCTGTGTGGGATGAGCACGAACAAAAGGAATTTAACCTACGAGCGTTGTTATTTGTAACCATCAATGATTGGCCTGCTCTTGGTAACATTTCAGGGCGAGTCAAACAAGGGATACAATGCATGCACACACTGTTTAGGTGAGATCGATAGTATTTATTTGGGAAACAAGAATGTGTACCAGGGCATCGTCGATTTCTTCCAAAACAACATCACGTAAGAAAGAGAGGAAAGCATTTCGGAGGTGAGGCGGATAACCGAACCAAGCCTACCCGCCCTAATGGGGAAGTTATATATGATATGGTCAAGGATTTAGAAGTGATCTTTGGAAAGGGTCCCGGCGGACAATCTGTTCCGCATGATGTTGACGGACACGTACCCATGTGGAAGAAGAAGTCGATATTTTGGGAGCTACCCTACTGGAAATTCTTAGAGGTTCACTCTGCAATCGATGTGATGCACGTGACGAAAAATCTTTGCGTGAACCTGCTAAACTTCTTGGGCGTGTATGGGAAGACAAAAGATACGCCGGATGCACGGCAGGACCAGCAAAGTGTCCACGAAGGAAACAACCTCGAATCCAGAGAAGTATCAAGGTCCTGCCGGCTATGCTCTTACCAAAGAGGAGAAGGAGATCTTTTTGAAGTCCTGAGTAGCATCAAGGTCCCGTCGGCTTCTCGTCGAATATAAAGGGAATAATAAACATGTCGGAGAAAAAGTTTCAAAACCTAAAGTCTCATGACTGCCACGTGATTATGACACAATTACTTCCGGTTGCATTGAGGGGGCTTCTGCCGGAAAATGTTCGAGTACCCATTGTGAAGCTATGTGCGTTCCTCAATGCAATTTCTCGAGAAGGTGATCAATCCACTTACTCTACAAAATTTACAGAAGGATGTGGTCCAATGTCTAGTCAGCTTCGAGTTGGTGTTCCCACCATCCTTCTTCAATATTATGACACATCTCCTAGTTCACCCGGTCGAAGAGATTGGCGTTCTCGGTCCTGTATTTCTACACAACATGTTCCCCTTTGAGAGATTCATGGGAGTCTTAAAGAAGTACGTTCATAACCGTGCTAGGCCAGAAGGAAGCATCTCCAAGGGCTATGGAACGAGAGGAGGTCATTGAGTTTTGTGTTGACTTTATTCCTGACCTTAAGCCGATCGGTGTTCCTGAATCGCGCTATGAGGGGAGACTCGCGTGGAAAAGGCACGCTAGGAAAGAAATCAGCAACGTGTATGGACGGACATTCTTTCACTCAAGCACACTACACAGTTCTACTTAATTCCATCTTGGTGGCTCCGTACAAAGAGGAACACAAGGAGATCTTACGCTCTAAATACCCGGAGCAACGTGAAGATTGGATTGATGGAGAACACATGAAGACTTTCGGCGGTTGGTTGCAAACACGTCTCATGAATGTCACCGATGACGAGAAGCTGTACTTGTTGGCCAAGCAACCATCTTCTACTATATCGACTTTTCAAGGGTACGAGATTAATGGGAACACATTTTACACTTTCGCCCAAGACAAAAAGAGCACCAACCAAAACGAGTGGTGTCCGCTTTGATGCGAGAAGATGGCAATGGGAACAAGGTCACATATTATGGGTACATAGAGGAGATATGGGAACTTGACTATGGACCTAATTTCAAGGTCCCTTTGTTCCGGTGTAAATGGTTCAACCTGAAAGACGGGGTGCAGGTAGACCCGCGGTACGGAATGACTACGGTGGATTTCAAGAATCTTGGGTACGACACCGAACCATTCGTCCTAGCCAGGTGAAGTGGCTCAGGTTTTTTATGTGAAGGATATGTCTAGCAAACCGAAAAAAAGAAAAGAAAGGCAAGAGGACACATCATACGATGAGCCAAAGCGGCACATAGTTCTTTCAGGGAAAAAGAAACATCGTGGGAGTAGAGGACAAGACAGACATGTCGGAAGATTATAATAAGTTTGACGATATTCCACCCTTCAAGGTAAAAATTGACCCAAGCATCATCTTAAACAATGAAGATTGTCCATGGTTGCGTCGCGCAGTAAGAAGAAAGGGAAACGAGCGAAGAAAACTCAGAAGACTAGCTAGCTACATATAGGGATCATAACTTGTGTATCTCAATATGGAAATCACTTTTGTGTAATGATGTTACTGTATGTAAGATATTAACAATGGAGATGGTTGGCTTGTTTTACTAGTTAAGTCACGGGCTTGCAGGAAAAATTTTCCGAGGCGGAACTTCCGAATATGCCATATATAGGGCATGTGCACCAAGGGCATATTCGAGAAGTTCCGCCACGGGAGATTTCCCAACCCTTTCCGCAACATTGTTAGAGGAGATGGAGTCTTCCACGGGCTTGCAGGAAAAAAATTCCGAGGCGGAACTTCCGAAGATGCCATATGGCGTGTGCACCAAGGGCATCTTCGACAAGTTCCGCCACGGGAGATTTCCCAACCCTTTCCCCAACATTTGTTAGAGGAGATGGAGTCTTCCACGGGCTTGCAGGGAAATTTTTCCGAGGCGGAACTTCCGAAGATGCCATAGGGCGTGTGCACCAAGGGCATCTTCGACAAGTTCCGCCACGGGAGATTTCCCAACCCTTTCCTCCATCCATGGTGATGAAACTCTCCATCCATGTTGGCTTGTTGAGCTGCTTCCCATGGTGTATCGATGCTCCTTTTATAGGCGGAGCGTCCTTATCCTGCCGACTGACTTTAGTACCGGTTGTAGACACGAACCGGTACTAAAGGTTACCCACGCGTCCTTATCCCACCGAACGGAGCGTCGTGCGCTACATACTTTATCTCATCGAGCAGGGCGTCCTTATCCCGCCGACAGCTTTAGTACCGGTTGCACCCACCAACCGGTACTAAAGGTTACCCATGCGTCCTTATCCCACCGACGGGCGTCGTGCGCTACATACTTTATCTCATCGAGCAGGGCGTCCTTATCCTGCCAGACAGCTTTAGTACCGGTTGCACCCACCAACCGGTACTAAAGGTTACCCACGCGTCCTTATCCCACCGACGGGCGTCGTGCGCTACATACTTTATCTCATCGAGCGAGGGCGTCCTTATCCTGCCGACGGCTTTAGTACCGGTTGCACCCACCAACCGGTACTAAAGGTTACCCACGCGTCCTTATCCCACCGACGGGCGTCGTGCGCTACATACTTTATCTCATCGAGTAGGGCGTCCTTATC
>NC_061512.1:166105614-166176918 GCF_022539505.1 Lolium rigidum
TCAAACGGTGACTTGATGCTTGCTTGTGACAGTTGTTCCTCTATAGTCGATGGCCACGCATCGGCTTTTTAGTTCTAAAGTCAATGTCAGTGCATCGGCTGTGCTTTGCATGTTAAAAAGTTTTTTATTGGCCGATTTCATGCATCGGCCCCCATATTTCACTGTCCATCATCCCACATACTCGGGAAATATTTCTTGAGATGCTGACCATTGACAACCACTGGGAATTTCACCCCGCTCAGCTCCTCGAGCATGTATGCGTTACCCTTTAGAACTTGGTCGACTCTGTACGGCCCATGCCAATTTGGAGACCATTTACCATACACTTTATCCTTAGTCCCCAATGGCAACACAGCTTCCCATACCAGATCACCGACGTGGAACTCCTTTGGTCTCACCTTCTTATTATATGCGCGAGCTACCTTGGCCTTGTTCTCTTTAATTTTCTCAAGCGACCAAAGTCTAAGTTCCGTCAGATCCTCAATGCTATCACTCATCAGAGCTGCATATTCTTCAGTTGTTAAGTCATTCTGAAACGTAACACGTCTCGACCCAGCCGTGATTTCCCAGGGCAACACGGCTTCTTGTCCATAGACCAGATGGTATGGCGAGGTTTTTATCGCTCCATGACATGACATGCGATAAGGCCACAAAGCCTCTGACAATACCTCGTGCCAACGTCTAGGGTGCTCGTCGACTTTCCTCTTGATCAGCTTGATAAGGCTCGGTTGGACGCTTCGACTTGCCCATTTGCTTGAGCATAGTATGGGGACGATCGGATCAACTTAATTCCCATGTCCTCGCAGAACTCTCTAAACTCACGAGAAACGAAAACCGAACCTCCATCGGTCGTGATAGTCTGGGGAATCCCAAATCTGTGAATGACATGTTCTTTCACAAAATTGATAACATCGGCCGATGCTAATGACTTCATAGGGACGGCCTCCACCCATTTAGTAAAATAATCTGTGATGGCCAAAATCCACACATGGCCTTCGCTCGATGGAGGATTGATTTTACCGATCATATCCATACCCCAACCTCGAAATGGCCAAGGCTTGATGATGGGGTTCATTGCTGATGCGGGTGCCATCTGAATTTTCCCAAACTTCGACATGCTTGACACCCTTTATAGTAATTAAAACAGTCCTCAAGCATGGTGGGCCAATAAAACCCCGATCGCCTGATCAACCATTTCATCTTATGAGCCGATTGATGAGTTCCACAGGCGCCTTCGTGTAGCTCGTGTAAGAGCCGATTGGACTCGGCTGGTCCTAGACACCTGAGAAGTAACCCTTCCAACGTCCTGTAGAACATGTCATCCCCAATAAGGACGTACTTCATGGCCTTGTACCTTATCCGTTTAGGTGCCCCCCGAGCCGAATCTTTCAAGTAATTGAAGATATCGGCTCTCCAGTCATCCGGCTCCATGAACTGTACCTGGACATCGGCTCCATCTACTATGTCCTTGTAGCCTGACGCCATCCGTGCGAGATCGTTCGCCTCGATATTCTGCGACCTCGGGACCCAGTTGAAGTTTATGTACCTAAATTGTGCCATCAGCTCACGGCATTGCATCCATAATGGGAAGATCGACTCGCTCTCACATTTATATTCTTCCGTGAGCTGGGAAATCACCAACTTTGAGTCTCCAAAAAGTTCCACTGCTTCTGCCCCGGCTTCAATGAGCAACTCCATCCCCTTACGTATTGCTTCATACTCAGCGACGTTGTTGGTGCAAGGGGTAGATAGCCTGATGGAGAAGGAATAGGTTGCCCCCCCGGGGCGACACGAGTAGAATGCCGATGCCGCAACCATCATCACAAACCGATCCATCGAAAAACATGGCCCATGCACGTATAGACAGTGCTGCTATATCAGTGTTGATTTGTTCAGCAATAAGATCGGCCAACGCCTGTCCTTTGACTGCTTTCGCAGGTTGATACCGGAGATCAAATTCCGATAATGCAAACATCCACTTACCGAGTCGGCCTTTCAACACAGGAGCCGACAGCATGTGTTTGATGACGTCTGATTTGCAGATGATGAAAATTTCTGCTGTCAGAAAGATGTGACGAACCTTGGTGCAGGTAAAAAATAGGCAGAGGCACAACTTCTCGATCTCAGGGTACCTAGTTTCTGCATCCAACATCCTTCTGCTGAGGTAGAAAGCGACTCTTTCCAGACCATCATAAACTTGCACCACCACTGAGGCGATGGAAGTGTCGGCTATTGACGAGTAAATATAGAATGGCTCTGTCTTGTCGGAGCGGAACCAACACGGGTGGCTTCGTTAGATATTCTTTTATCTCGTCAAACGCTCGCTGTTGCTCTGCCCCCCAGCAAAACTCCTCATCAGGTTTAATTTTTACCAATCCCATGAACGGCTCGATCCGTCCTGACAGGTTAGAGATGAACCTTCTGACGAAGTTGATTTTGCCGATGAGACATTGGAGTTCCTTCTTCGTGGTAGGTGGCTTCATTGTTCGCACTGCCTCTTGACTTTTCAGGCCGATCTCAATTCCACGTTCATGAACCAAGAAGCCCAGAAATTGACCGGCTGTCACACCAAAAGCACACTTCTTTGGATTCATTCTTAGTGTGAATTTTCTAGTTCGGTCCAGGATGCGTCGTAAATCCTCCAAGTGTCCTTCCACTGAGACAGACTTGACCACCACGTCATCAATGTAAATCTCCACCAACTTACCGATCAGATCATGAAAGATGTAATTCATGGCTCGTTGGTACGTTGCGGTGGCATTTTTCAGTCCAAATGTCATGACTACATACTCAAACAAGCCCACCGAACCTGGTACTCTGAATGCAGTGTATATCTTCTGGAGCCATAAAAATTTGGTTGTAACCGGCATTGCCATCCATGAAGCTTAAAACCTTATGACCAGCAGCTGCATTGATCAATGTCTCGGCTACCGGCATAGGGTACTCATCCTTTGGAGTGGCTCGTTGAGATCCCGAAAATCTATGGCGACGCGCCATCGGCCGTCCTTTTTCTCTACAGGTACGATACTAGATATCCACTCGAAGCATACCCGCATGGCCCGATGAACCCGGCGCTCAACATCTTCTCGATCTCTTTCTTGACTTCTTCTAAAATTTCGGCCTTCATCTGTCGTGCTCGCTGCTGGAACGGCCGAAATCCTTTCTTAAGAGGGAGCCGATGCTCAATGATGCTCCTGTCTAACCCGGGCATCTCTGTATAATCCCAGGCAGAACAATCTGGGTATTCTTTTAACAAAGCTATCATCAGGCTCCTCAGATGCGGATCTAACTTTTTGCTGATAAATGTTGGTCGTGGCTTATCCCCAGGACCAATGCCAATCTCTTCTAGCTCATCAGCCGATGTAAACCCATATCCTAGCTTTCCGTCGCCTGCTAGATCAATGCTGAACACAGGCAGAACGTATGGTGAGGATAATTTTGGCCGATTGCTAGAATCGGCCTCCTTTTTGATTGTATTGCTCAATGAAGGTTTACAACTTATTTGTGCTCCCTTACAGGAGGGAGTCTCCCTACTACGACTACGTGACATGCTTGAGGTGAGATCATCGCTTTCTATTTTTTGGGGCCGATCGCAGGGATCGGCCTTGCCACGTACGGCGGTCGATGTTGCTCTTGCTACTCTGTCAGGCCGGTGGATAAGACCAGCCTCACCCCGTTATTTGTCACTTCGATGCGATCACAGCCGTCCAAACTGACTCCAGAGAGCAGCTCTTGGTCTTCCGAGTCCCAAATATTCATGCCGGCTATTGAGACCTCGATCGAGTCATTTTCATGCACGACTTCCACTTCATCTCCATCCCATTGTATCAGGCACTGGTGCATTGTAGATGGAATGCAGCAGCTTGGCGTGAATCCAATCCCTCCCTAGCGGGACAGCGTAGGTGCTTTTGCCGTCGACGATGAAGAATGATGTAGGGATGGTTTTTCGGCCTACGGTTAGCTCCACGTTCGGAACGCCTTGCGTCTCCGATGCTTGGCCGTTGAAGTCGTTTAGTGTGACGTTGGTTTTGATCGGATCCGCGCTAGAGCGTCCCAAATGCCGTAGCATGGAATATGGCATTATATTGATCGCCGCTCCCGTGTCAACCAACATCTTGCCGACAGGCTGCCCATTGATATAACCTTTTAGGTACGGGGCCTTCATATGTTTGTAGCCCTTCTCTCGTGGCTTTTCAAAGATAATCGGCCGTGGACCACGGTCAAGCCGTGCTATCGGCACTTCCTCGGTTCTCGGAGCACGAAACTCCGATGGAAGTATGAACACCATGTTTGTGCCGACCGATGTACTCACATCGGCTTTTACTTGCTTGGGGCGCCATTCTTTCTTCCGTGGACGACTCTCCTCGTCCAAAGTTTGCTGAATTTTCACGGCCGGATCGGGCCGCGCTTTCCTCAACGTGTGCAGGTATTGCGCCTCGGCCTGCTCCAAGCTACGTAGCCGCTGAACCCTACGCTTTTGGGAGTGGCTGAGTCCATCAGGACACCACCTTGGCCGGTGATATCTATCTTCTTCTTCATCTCCTGACTCCTCAAAGTCTTCCTCTTGAGATGACTCAGCTCGTCTATTCTGAGGTGGGAGAGGCCCTAGACGCTTGAAAACTGAAACTTCTCCTGCGTCCTTCTTCTGCTGTCTACACTCCGGGCAGTTGTCGATTGTAGGCAATCGGCTCATTCCTGAATCCCAGCAGTGCTTAAAGAAAGGACAGTCCCAGTGTCTGTCCATGTCTTCCTGCTCTCTAGACTTCCCCTTGGCGCGGCGCTCATATCCTTCGTCGTCTCTATCATACCGACGATATCTTTCATCGTCTTCGTCAGACCGTTGATATCTTTCGTCATCTCTATCGTACCGCCGACGTCGGTCATACTGACGCTCATATTTGTTAAGGAGATGCGTGGAGAGTGGTCGTTGATATCGCACGCTTCTCACTTGTTCCTCGGTGAGGTACCGTCTGTCATCATATCGGGGCCGGTCGCGTGGGTCGGCCTCCTCCTTTTCCTTGCCACGGGAGTGACTGCTTTCTTCTTTATCCTTGCCATGGTGGTATACAGGCCCTGCCATGTTAACATCGAACGAGAAATCTAGCCGACGCCCCGCGGAATGATTGAGTTCCACCACGTTGACGCCAGGAAACGGATGTGTGTCCACTTTCATGGCAAACTGCCCAAAGATCAATCGGCCTTGTTCTATCGCCGTTTGGATCTGCCGACGAAACTCTTTGCAGTCATTGGTGGTATGGGTGAACGAGTGATGCCACTTGCAGTACGGTCTCCTGTTCATTTCTTGCGCCGTAGGGATTTTATGGCCTTCGGGTAACTTCAGCTGTTTTTCCTTAAGCAATAAATCGAATATCTGCTCAGCTCGGCTCACGTCGAAGTCAAACCCTTTTGCAGGCCCTTGTTGTTTCACCCATTTGCAGGACACGGGAGATTTGCAGGACACGGGAGCTGCCCCCCGAGCCCATTCAGACACGGCTACTTCCAGGTCTTCTGCAGAATCCTCAGCTTCTTCTGTCTCGACCAGGCCTACCGGACGCTTAAACTTGTCCTGGTACAATTCAGGGTGGCGCTCGCTCATACGATGTTAGTTTCGGACCATGTGCGACGAGTGAACTGTACTCTACTTGGAAAGCCAGATCCTTGATCGGCGTTGCGAGGCCCAATGCTGCCAGATCGACTGCTTCTTTCTTAGTTAAACGAACCGAATAGCATCGGTTCCTGACAGTCCTGAAACGTTGAATGTATTCCGACACCGTTTCTCCCCACTTCTGCCGCACCTGCGTTAGATCGGCAATGCCGGCCTCGGTAGCTTCTGAGTGATATTGAACATGAAACTGTTCTTCCAGTTGCTTCCACGTCCGGACTGAGTTTGGTGGCAACGAGGTGTACCACCCAAAGGCTGATCCCGTGAGAGATTGTGCAAAAACCTTACACGTAACGGGTCTGATGCTGAAATCATGCCCAACTGTGCCAAATATCGGCTCACGTGCTCAATTGAGCTAGACCCTTCTGCTCCATTGAATTTTGAGAATTCAGGGAGCCGATACTTGGGTGGCAGCGGGATCAAGTCATACTCGTCGGGGTACGGCTTGGAATAGCCGATTGTCTTCCTCTTCGGCGAGGATGCCGAACTCGGTCTCTCAAGATGGTAATGATTTGTTCCATGGTATGAGCTGCAGGGACCGAGCTCTCATGACTCGTTCCAGTGGCATATTTAGCTAGCCATGCCTGTTTATCGGCGTCCGCTCTAGAAATCCCGCCTGCTGCAATCTGGTTCGTGCGCGCCAAGGTATTGCAGTCCGGCACGTATGTGCACACGTATCCATGTGGGATCTCTTTAGGCGGCTCATACAGGAATTGGCAATCGCCAGGATCGCCTCCAACCTTGTAGACGACGTACGCCGGTGAACCCTGTAGCTCGGAGCCGCAAGCGCGAACGGCAGCGGCGGTCCGGTCCGGAATGGTATTTCTCCCCGGTGAGTCCCTAGGGTAGGTCCTGACGGAGAGTACTGATGCTTCATGATTTCCTGCACCACGCGAACCGCAACGCGCTCGAAAGCGTTCACCAAGCTCTCAGAATGACGGTGTAGAGAATGAGCCACCATGTAATTAACCTCCTGGCGCAGAGCTCTGGTGCGTTCCTCTGAAGGGGTAGACAGGTCTACTTCATCAAGAACGCCTTCGGGGGAGAACCCTTTCCACCTGATGCCATGTGAACGGGTCTTCGCGAAGGAGCCGATGAGATCGGCTTCTAAGAGGGCTTTAATCTCATCATACTTCTTCTTGTGCTCCTCAAGCGGATCTCGCGTACGTGATCGGTTCGTCCGCCACCTCATCTCGCAGATTTTGACATAGTTGCCTGCAGATGTCGACGTAGTTGTTGTTGTAGAGTGTCCCACCGGGCGTGCCGGAATGTGTTGGCTACCAAAACCCACCGGCGAGCAGCGACGGGCAACACGGAGAGCCGGGAGGCTCCCAGGACTGCTGGTGGGCCCTGGTCCCTCGGGCAACGGCCCGCAATGCTCCGACACACGTCCTGGATAATGCAAGGGCGTGCCACCTGACCTATACCTGGTCAGGAAGGTGATGGATTTCTTCAATTAGTTTCCTGCATGGCAAACACGTAAACATTAAATACGAGCCCCGATCGGCTCTTAGGTTACCCTGTGGATCGGCTCAAAGAGCCGATTACCCCATGATTCACGTTGGGTTTACGATAACATGGGGATCCTGCTTAATCAAAACCAAGATAAATCAATCTACGACAGTCTAGGGTTTTCACCGCATAACCGGAACATCCTACGCGTAGTTGAGCCTAGCAGATACGTAAGATAATAGAAAACTAGTCCTAAAGAGGCCTAAAAACCAACATAACGTCGATTCCCGGAACAATCCCTCTAGGATCAGCAGACTATACCTTACGCACTACCGAATCGTTCAACCCGTTTGTAAGGCCTAACCATGCGGATATCAAACTAATCCTTGAAGAACAAGGAACGATTATAACAGATCAGATCTACTAAATAAAGACTAAGCAAGATGATGCCCTTACACCCAAAATAGGTGCAAAGGCAGCTAGATATTGAGGGATAGCGTAGCTAGGCAAGCAGATCATGAAAGTATCGACGCCAGCCCCAAAACATCTATGATAAGGGTGTTGCTCGCCATCAACAAGGCTTCAGCACGAGCAACACCAAGCAACGAATAAACAGATACTGCCTAGATCGCAAGATGCGATCTAGGCAGCATGACGCTTACCCGGAAGAAACCCTCGAAACAAGGGGTGGAGATGCGCCTAGATTGGTTTGTTGTGAACGTGATCGTCCTCCTTCTCAATAACCCTAGGTACATATTTATAGTCCGTAGACTTTCTATCTTGGGAACAAACCCAGCTGTGTACGACTAAACTCTATCTCTTAATTCTAAACATAAAACGTAATCTACCATAATATACAGATACACGGGCAATCTAGCCCAAACTCTCGCACAAGGCCGATTCAAAGACACTTTACACGCATGTCCTCTAAGCCCATCTTCGATCACGGCCCATCTCCTGCTCTGGCTAAATTCTGGTGATAACAGAAACTTATGCTCCCGTGGCTCGCCTTGAGTCCATCCGTATCCTTCTTGCCTATGCATCGCATCATAACTTTAAGTTAAAACAAATGGATGTGAAAAGTGCATTTCTTAATGGTCCATTGCATGAAGAGGTTTATGTTAAGCAACCCCCGGGGTGAGGATCCCGACTTCCCTAACCATGTCTATAAGCTTGATAAAACACTTTATGGTCTCAAACAAGCTCCTAGAGCTTGGTACGAGCACCTTAAAGAATTGTTGATAGACCGTGGGTTTGATGTTGGGCTAATCGATCCCACTCTTTTTACTAAGAGGGTCAATGGGGAGCTTTTCGTTTGCCAATTATATGTTGATGATATTATCTTTGGCTCTACTAACAAAGCTTTCAATGATGAATTCTCAAATCTTATGACCGATAGGTTTGAGATGTCTATGATGGGAGAGATGAGGTTCTTTCTTGGTTTTGAGATCAAACAATTGAGAGAAGGGACTTTCATCAATCAAGCAAAATATCTCCAAGACATGCTCAAGAGGTTCAAGATGACGGAGATGAAAGGTGTAGCCACTCCAATGGTTACTAAATGTCATCTTGCACTAGATCCCAATGGCAAAGAGGTGGATCAAAAGGTATATCGCTCCATTATTGGATCCTTGCTTTACCTTTGTGCATCTAGACCGGACATAGTGTTGAGTGTTGGTGTGTGTGCAAGGTATCAAGCTTCTCCTAAGGAGAGTCACTTGATGGCTCCAAAAGAATGTTTCAATATTTAGTTGATACCTCAAGATATGGTCTTTGGTATCCTAAAGGGTCAAGTTTCTTTGTCAATGGATATACCGATGCGGATTGGGCAGGAGACAAGGATGATAGGAAATCAACCTCCGGGGCTTGGCAATTCCTTGGTAGGTCCTTGGTGTGTTGGTCTTCTAAGAAGAAAAATTGTATATCTCTCTCCACCGCCGAAGCCGAATATGTTGCCGCCGCAAGTGGATGCACTCAATTGTTATGGATGAGGCAAACTTTAAAGGAATACGGTGTCACTTGTGATAAAGTGCCTCTTTTATGTGACAATGAAATTTCCATCAAGATTGCTTATAATCCGGTGCAACATTCAAGAACGAAGCATATTGAGATCTAGAATCATTTTATTAGGGATCATGTTGCCCGTGGTGATATTGAGCTATGCTTTGTTCCTACCAAAGATCAACTTGTCGATATATTCACGAAGCCTCTTGATGAAGCAAGGTTTTGCTATTTGAGGAATGAGCTAAATATCATTGATTCAAGGAGTATAGCTTGACCTTCTTTCAAACACACCTTCGTCTCAAAACTTTATTTGGTTTAGATATGGGCATGGAAATACGGGGAGTGCGACTTAAACTATTAAGCTATCCCTCCCCCCATAATGCTGATAGTAAGAAATCATTCTCTTTATATCATAACTTTTTGATATGTGAGCTTCAATGACGAGTACTGGTTTTGGGCCCAAGATATATCTTCGCAGTGCCAAACCAGAACACTCCTACATGGTGGCCTAGGCCACCACACTCTTCTTTGTGAAGAGTTGGAGTTATTTGGATCTTTTATGGATTTTATTTGACTTTCATTTGTTCTTATGGGAAATCACTCATGTTTGGTCTTTGTTTGGAATGTTTGCAAATATGGGTGATAACGTACCATCAACAGTGTGATCTTTCTATCCTAAGCCCCACCTTTCCTAAAGAACCATTCCAATCTTAATACTCTAAAATTCTGAAAATATCAAGGGTTTTTGGTCTTGGGGATGGCTTGTCGGCACTACCGGTGGTTTCACCCTAGCACTGCCGCTATCAGGTGGAGTTAAGTGATGGACTCATGGGAAGAGTTAGGGCAACTGCTCATTTCTTTTCCCCCGCGTCCCTCTCCTCCCACACAATGACCCAGCCGTCGTCGCCGCCGCCCCAGCTCTCCGGCCGCCGTCCCGTGCCCTCCCTCCTTCCCTGGTCGGTTGGAATCGGGCAGGCCACCCTCCTCCATGGCTTCATCCTCCGGTGCAGGTGGTCCACGCCGATCGAACTCGGGCAAACGGGATGTCCCTACTGATTTTGAAGCTGAGATCTTACCGGTAAAGAAGGCATCTCGTCGGGAGAAGGGCTTGGATGCAACTGAACCTCCAGGCGCCATCATCAGAGGACTGCGAGGCACACCCGTTGGGAAATGGCCTGATCATGAGTATGCTCGGCTGTGTCAGACTAATATCTATACCACACCCAAGGCCGACAACTGTTCTGAGCTGTTCTGGACTAAATATCAAGAGAAGACTTATACTGATCTCTATGTTGATGCTACCTATCGAGTTGCTCCTAGGCATCATATTAACTTTGCTCACATGGATAAGCATGCTCAGTACTTTGCAGAAGCTCGGGAGGTTTGTGAGCAACTTGGTCTCTTCCCCTTGATGCAGTTTCATCATCCTTACCGTGTTAATGTTATTGGTAAATTCTTTGCCACGGTGTATGTTGACAATGATGATGCCAAGACTATTACTTGGATGACCGAGGGTCGCATGTTACATGGCACCTGGGGTCAATTTGCAGAGTGTCTTGGCTATCCAAAGGCTTTCTGACAATGAGGAAGGATACTTTCGGGCTCACAACACTCCCAAGCCCATTGATAAGGCTCTTCTTGCTGATCTTTATCTTGAAGGAGAAGTGGTGTATGGCTCTCAGAAGTTTCTTCACCCAGTTTATGACATCCTTCTCCACATTTACAGAGAGGTCCTCAATCCCAAGGTTGGCTGCGTTGATCAGATTTATGGCTATCTTGGAAAATCTTCTGTATCTCACTCACCAGCACCGTGACTCCGGCCTTTAGCTTGATGTGATGGATTTTCTGTGGAATGAGTTTTGGGAATGCATCATGTCTCGCAAGTCTCCTGTGTTTGCACCCTACTTCATGTGCTTCATTTGCTCTCGCTGGAACCAGGCTGGCTTTGGTAACCTTCCTGATGATGTTAACCATCTGCCTCACAAACACAAGGATCTCAAGGTCAAGGCTCATCCCCTTCCTCCTCGTCTTCCCGGTGCTGAAGATTCTGCTGAAGAAGACTCAGATATGGAGTATGTTCCCCCTGCTGACAGTGGATGGTTTTCTCGCATTGAGGCCAAGCTTGCCAAGATGTTCTGTCTCAAATCTGACATCAACAAGCATTAGTACCAAGCTCATAGGGAAAGGAAGATGGAGAGGAGGAACACAAAGCTCATTATGCGCAAATTGGACATTCCTGTTGAGAGTGGGTCTGAGGAGGTCATTACTCCTGAGGAAGAGTGGTTGTCAAAGCATGGCAATGTAACTGAGTTTGAGCAGCTTGGGCTACCCGGTCCTTCTCGCCGATAGCGTCCTGCTAGTGATGATGAAGACAGTGAGCCCGCCGAGTCCGAAGACGAAGAATCCTCCGACCATTCCGAGGATATCTGAGCTTCCATGGGACGTTGTAGCATCGCTTCTTTTCTCCTTTTTGGTGTCTTGATGCCAAAGGGAGAGAAGAAGGTCTAGTAGGACTTGCACGGGATTTGCTAGGGTGGAGGCACAAGCATATTCGTTTACCACTTCTTTAAAGCTTGTGTCCTCTTTTTATCATTTGTGCTTATGTTGAACTGTATCGTTTGTGCCTTGGTGTTTGATGGCGTGTATTTCACACGTTCGTTGGGCAACCCCAAGAGGAAGGTATGATGCGCACAGCAGCAAGTTTTCCCTCAGAAAGAAACCAAGGTTTATCGAACCAGGAGGAGCCAAGAAGCACGTTGAAGGTTGATGGCGGCGGGATGTAGTGCGGCGCAACACCGGAGATTCCGGCGCCAACGTGGAACCCGCACAACACAACCAAAGTACTTTGCCCCAACGAAACAGTTGAGGTTGTCAATCTCACCGGCTTGCTCGTAACAAAGGATTAACCGTATTGTGTGGAAGATGATTGTTTGCAGAGAAAATAGTAAAAACAAGTATTGCAACAGATTTGTATTTCAAGTATTAAAGAATGGACCGGGGTCCACAGCTCACTAGAGGTGTCTCTCCCATAAGATAAAAGCATGTTGGGTGAACAAATTACGAGTCGGGCAATTGACAAATAGAGAGGGCATAACAATGCACATACATGACATGATAAGTATAGTGAGATTTAATTGGGCATTACGACAAAGTACATAGACCGCCATCCAACCGCATCTATGCCTAAAAAGTCCACCTTCAAAGTTATCATCCGAACCCCTCCAGCATTAAGTTGCTAAACAATGTACAATTGCATTAAGTATGGTGCGTAATGTAATCAACAACTACATCCTCTGACATAGCGCCAATGTTTTATCCCTAGTGGCAACAACGACAACACAACCTTAGAACTTTCTCGTCACTGTCCCAGGTGTCAATGCGTGCATGAACCCACTATCGAGCATAAGTACTCCCTCTTGGAGTTAAAAGTAAAAACTTGGCCGAGCCTCTACTAGAAACGGAGAGCATGCAAGATCATAAACAACACATGTATAATAACTTGATAATTAACATGACATGGTATTCTCTATCCATCGGATCCCGACAAACACAACATATAGAATTACGTGATAGATGATCTTGATCATGTTAGGCAGCTCACAAGATCCAACAATGAAGCACAATGAGGAGAAGACAACCATCTAGCTACCGCTATGGACCCATAGTCCAGGGGTGAACTACTCACTCATCACTCCGGAGGCGACCATGGCGGTGTAGAGTCCTCCGGGAGATGAATCCCCTCTCCGGCAGGGTGCCGGAGGAGATCTCCGTAATCCCCCGAGATGGGATCGGCGGCGACGGCGTCTCGACAAGGTTTTCCGTATCGTGGTTTTTCGCATCGTGGGTTTCGCGACGGAGGCTTTAAGTAGGCGGAAGGGCAGGTCAAGGGGCGTCACGAGGGGCCCACACTATAGGTCGGCGCGGCCAGGGCTTGGGCCGCGCCGCCCTATAGCCTCGGCCACCTCGTGGCCCCACTTCGTGTGTTCTTCGGTCTTCTCGGAAGCTCCGTGGAAAAATAGGGCCCCGGGTCTTCGTTTCGTCCAATTCCGAGAATATTTCGTTACTAGGATTTCTGAAACCAAAAACAGCAGTAAAACAGAACCGGCACTTCGGCATCTTGTTAATAGGTTAGTTCCAGAAAATGCACGAATATGACATAAAGTGTGCATAAAACATGTAGGTATCATCAATAATATGGCATAGAACATAAGAAATTATCGATACGTCGGAGACGTATCAGTGTTTAAAACTCTGTTCTATGTGTGGTGGCAAGTGTGTGACATATTGTTATGGTTTTCGGAATTCAATATGGTTGAGATTGTCGTTATGAAATGGTATGATCAACTTATATATCTCAACTTGTCTACGGATTTATCTCAAATTGATGCATGATATGATTATGGGACTCATGTTCGAGATTATACATAATTGAGGATTTCTTTATGGAAGGGTATGATCTCCACATCTCAACTTTTATAGTCCTCCATCTATTATCTGTAATATATGCCTTGTAAGCATTGTTTTTCTATACCTTGAAAGTTACAGTTTCTCTATACCTAATGTGTGCATTTATATTCAAACACAAAATTCTTGTATGCACACATCTAGGGGGAGTTTCTCTCTTATTTGAAACACCATGCTATTTTTGCTCATTACTTTGCGAAATCCCGGTATTGTCATCAAACACCAAAAAGGGGAGATTGAAAGAGCATTTCATGATCTCTAGGGTTTTGTGTGTTTGTTAACAACACTGGTGACAATCTAACTGTGTGCTAAGTGAGTGACAGATAAATAAAAGTACCACATCCGATAATCCCGATCCACTCAAAAAGGAGAAAAGTGTGGAGCTGGAGCTTTTCCTGTGGCCAGCACTGCCGGTGGAGTTGGGCCGGCACTGCCGGTGGGTGCACCCCAGCACTGCCGGCGGTTCATCTCCGGCACTGCCGGCCAGCTCTGTTGACGAACTGAGCCTGTTTCTGAAGGGGCCGACACTGCCGCCGAATGTCTTCCAGCGGGCAGAATAGTTGGTGGGGTATAAAAACGACCCTTCCCCTACCTTGGAAGGTTGCTCAAACCCTCAAGTCTTCCTCCACCATTGCTGAGCCACCAAGAACACCAAAATCGTCAGATCTCCTCCCTCAACCACCCAAATCCCTTGTGCTTTGGAGAATCGAAGGAGAAGATCCCGATCTACATCTTCACCAAAGCGATTTGCATTTCACTTTCATTTTTTTGAGGGCCCCCTTGCTAGTGTTCCTCTTTGGATCCCTAGTTATTTGTTGTTGATGTATTTTTGTTGATTATTGTGTTGTTACAGATTTGGGAGCCTCCAATTTGGTTGTAGATGTGTGCCCCAAGAACCTTGTAAAGGCCCAGTTTCCGCCTCGAGGAAATCCCTTAGTGGAAGTGGGCTAGGCCTTCGTGGCGGTGCTCACAGGAGACCTGAGTGAAGCCTTCGTGGCGTTGGTCTGGCTTTCGTAGCGACCACACTCCTCCAAACGTAGACGTACCTTCTTGCAAAGGAAGGGAACTACGAGAATCAACTCCGTGTCTCCGCTTGCTCCACTCTCGGTTACCTCTATCCAATTATCTCTTCTATATATTGCGTAGCTATATCTTGCTTAGTTGTTAACCTTGTCATATAGGTAAATTCACATAGTTGCATATCTAGAGAATTTACTTTTGTGTCAAGCCTAAATTGAAAAAGAACTAAAAATTGGTTAGCACCTATTCATCCCCCTCTAAGTGCGACATACGATCCTTTCAATCACCCTCACTACCAGCTCAGGCTCGTCTTTTCTGCGCGTTTTCCTCGCGGAGAAAACTTCCGACTTTCAATTTACTTTGAAAATTCTTGAAATAAAAAAATGTGCATGGATTTTAAAATATTCACAAATATAAAATTACTGGAGAATTTTAAAAGTTTTATGAATTAAAAAATATCTATGAGTTAAATTTTTTTTGCTTTAAAATATGTACAAGAATTTAAAAATATTTGGGGGATTTGATTTTTTTCAAGATTTATTTTAAATAATAACGAATTTGAAATGTTTTCAAGTTTTATAATAATTTTTGGAAAAAGTTCATGAATTAAAAAATTGTCCGTGAGCTTTAATAAACGTGCGTGGATTTTGAATAATGTTTTAGAGTGAAAAAAATCTTCATGAATTTAAAAGCGGTCACAAAAATTTGAAATACTCATGAATTCAAAAATATGGAGAACGAGAAAGAAAAACAAACAAAAAACTAGGCCAAAATAATTACGAAAATATGGTAAAAATTGAACCCGAAATCTAAAAAAAAACGATCAGGAAAGCATGGAAACTAGTAAATTTAGGCCAAAAGCTAGTGAATCCAGGGCGAAAACTAGATTATTTTTTGAGGGGAAGGATGAGAACTATTAATAAAGTAGTAAATTAGAATATTATTGGTTGGAGAGTGTTTGGTTGAGCTGATGGGGAGGTCCTATATGCCAGTTGGTCGGCCCTTACCACATGTCGAACACCCTACATGTGGCGTTGGGCCGGGCGGGTACCATTTCTCTTGTTTCATTTATATCCTTCCTATTGTTTATTATTATTTTTGGAATATAAATATCTTGACCAATTTTTAATTTGAGAGAATTTTGAATCTGATTTTTCATTAAAAGTCAAATAGCTGGGATCATTTTTTTTTCGAATTTTAACAAATTTCCGAATTTGAGTATTTTGAGCAATTATTGAATTCCAGCAAATTTTGAATTCTGAAACTTTTTCAAAATTTAAACATTTCTCGGATGTGAACATATTTCGAATTTTAAGAAATGTTCTAATCTAAATATATTTTTCTTGAATTTCAACAAAAGTTTTGAAATCTAAACTTTTTAAAAATTTGAATAGTTTCTGAATCTAAACATTTTTCAAGCTTAGGAAATTTGCAAATCTGATTTTTTTAAGATGGTTTTTTTCGATTCTGAACATTTTTGAAAATTCATATTTTTTTGAGAAAAAAACCAGGAAGAAAACCGTAACCGGAAAAAGAGCGAAAAACCGGACAGAAAACCAGGCACCAGCAGGCAGGCCTGCGGTGTAAAAACCGCCGTGCTCGTTTTTGTTTTTTTTTGTTTTTTTTTTTGAGGACAACCGCCGTGCTCGTTGTATAGGCTTTGCCGGGGCGAGGTCCATCACTGGGCCTTGACGGCCAGTCTTTTCTTTGTCCATCGGTAGGCCTCCAAAATGGACTAGCCCATCTCAGATGAACAGGCCACGTCACATAGCCCCTCCTCGCGGAAACTGCTCGCTGGCGCGCGCGCGCTACCGAGTACCGGTTCGCTGAAGGTATCGCACTTATGGGCCGGCCCATCTGTGGAGCGCATACGAGGAAAAAATTGCTTAAATACGACTAAGCTGGCATTCGAGCCAGGGACGTGGCCGTTTGATTCTGAGACTCTTGCCGCTACGCTGAAGTGATGTTTGCTGGCCAAAAGTGCGCCATCCGTATTCATATATCTATAGGTGCGAGATCTAAATTTCCAGGGGCAAACATTGCGTACTTTTTCTGTTTAGTTTTTTTTTTGTTTTCAGTATTTGATATGGTTCCTTTCCCTTTCACATATAATTTTTCCCCACGTTTTTCTTTCTATTTTTTCTTTAATATTTTTCTTCTTTCTTACATTCTTTTTCACATGTATGCCTTTTTCTTCTTCTTTCTTACATTTTTTTATTTTTATTTTTTATGTTTTTTAGTAGGATTTTTTCATCTAGGTTTTACCTTTTTTTGTTCTTGTTTCTCTAAACGTTTTTGTTCCTCACTGTCTACACTCTTGTTCCTCTTCTCATAGGCTCTTGTTCCTTGCCGTTTACTTTGTTGTTCTCACAGTCTAGGCTATTTGTTCCCCTTCGTTCATGTTGTTGTTCCCTTCCGTCCAGACTGTTGTTTCCCTCCGTTCAGGTGTTGTTCCCCTCAGTTCAGGCTATTGTTCCTCTCCGTTTAGGCCGTTGTTCCTCTCCGTGTTGGTCATTGTTCCCCTCAGTGTAGGTCATTGTTCCCCTCCATGTAGGTCGTTGTTCCCCTCCGCCTATGCCGTTGTTCCTCTCTGTGTAGCTCATTGTTCCCCTTAGTTTGGATCACTGTTCCCCTCCATGTAGGTCGTTGTTCCCCTCCGCCTAGGCCGTCGTTCCTCTCTGTGTAGCTCATTGTTCCCCTCAGTTTGGATCACTGTTCCCCTCCATGTAGGTCGTTGTTCCCCTCCGTCTAGGTCGTTGTTCCTCTCCGTCTAGGCCGTTGTTCCTCTCCATGTAAGTCGATGTTCCCCTTAGTTTGGATCACTGTTCCCCTCCATGTAGGTCGTTGTTCCCCTCCGTCTAGGCCGTCGTTCCTCTCTGTGTAGCTCATTGTTCCCCTCAGTTTGGATCACTGTTCCCCTCCATGTAGGTCGTTGTTCCCCTCCGTCTAGGCCGTTGTTCCTCTCCGTCTAGGCCGTTGTTCCTCTCCATGTAAGTCGATGTTCCCCTGCTCTGGGCCATTCTTTCTTATATTAAATATCTATTTTTCTTCTTTCTTATTATACATTCTTTTCTACACGTACGGCTTCTTGTTATTTTATTTTATTATTTCATACATTATTTTATTATTTTTTCCTTTTGTTTCATTTTTTATTTTATTTCTTTTTTTCCCTCTCCGTGTAGGTAGTTGTTCTCCTCAGTCTAGGCCGTTGTTCCTCTTCGTGTAGGTCGTTGTTCCTCTCCATGTAGGTCGTTGTTCCCCTCAGTCTGGGCCGTTGTTCCCCTTCGTGTAGGTCATTGTTCCCCTCAGTCTGGGTCACTTTTCTCCTCCATGTAGGTCGTTGTTCCTCTCTGTGTAGGTCATTGTTCCCCTCAGTCTAGGTCATTGTTCCCCTCCATGTAGGTCGTTGTTCCCCTCCGTGTAGGTCGTTGTTCCCCTTAGTCTGGGTTGTTGTTCCCCTCCATGTAGGTCGTTGTTCCCCTCTGCCTAGGCCGGTGTTCCTATCCGTGTAGGTCACTGTTCCCCTCAGTCTGGATCACTGTTCCCCTCTGCCTAGGCCGGTGTTCCTATCCGTGTAGGTCACTGTTCCCCTCAGTCTGGATCACTGTTCCCCTCCATGTAGGTCGTTGTTCCCCTCCGCCTGGGCCGTTGTTCCCCTCCGCCAAGACCTTTGTTCCCCTCCCATCTAGGTCATTGTTCCCCTCCATGTAGGTTGTTGTTCCCTTCTATCTAGTTGTTCCCTATTCCCTTCACATTATAACTTTTTGTAGCCTAATTTTTCCTTTAGTTCCAGAAAATTAGTTCCACAAAGGCTATTGTTCCTGGGTTTATTTTTGTTATTCCCTTTGATGTTTACTATTGTTCTGTAGTGTATAGTGAGTTGTTCCTTTGTTCTATTAGATTTGTTTCTTTAGTTCGAGAAAATTAGTTCAACAAAAGCTTTTGTTCCCGGGTGTATTTTTCTTGTTCCTTGTAATGTTATCCGGTGTTCTTGGTGTATAGTGAGTTGCTCTGAAAATTTTGTTCCTTTTATTTTAGCAAATCAGTTTCGCAATTTTTTTGTTTTCCGGTTGTATTTCTATTTCCTAATATATAATGATTTATTAGCGGACCCAGAAATTATTTTTCAACAATTTTTAGCTAGTGAACTTGCGGCAATCCATTTGAAGGACTAGTACATGTGACAAAAGATCTCACAAAACAGAAAAGGTTTGCATGTCCATCCAGCGGACGTACCCGAAAAAATCACTAGCTTTAATTTCTCTCAAGCTAGCTAATAGCAAAGTACAAAACAAAAAGGTTCACATGCCCGCCATGCTAATTGTTTCATTCAATTAGTTATAGCAGATTGTTATACAGTATTATTTTTGCTGGGTAAAGCTAGCTCAATTTTGCAACTAGCTAGCTCAATCTGTACCCTACCAGCATGACGTCATGGCTGCCACATGAAAATACTTTATTTAATTCATCACTTGGTCACGTCCAACACCAGGAAAGGTTGCAGCGTACAGCGAGCGACTAAACAAAATCTAGCTAGTGGGACAGCGCGTGACCAGAAAGGTTGCACGTTCCGCGTAACGTTCCGCGCAACTACGCGGTTGTTTTCCACCGATCAGCATACAGACGCACCATAGTTCATTTAGTTTAGTCCCATCTCGAAACCTGAGTAACAAACCGACCTACTTATATACAGGATTCCATCCCTAGTTACAGCCTGGTAGCGTACGGCCCGGGAAATTGAACCGAACCAAACTGAAAGCAACAATGCTCCTGGGCCGCGGCCCAATTGCAGGGAAATGGTGCTCGCGCTCTGAATCCTTCGGCGAGATGAGAGCACAGGAGCGCGCGGGCGCTGGGGAGGAGGACCCCTCCTCGCGGAGCAAACGGATTTCTCCTAAAAAAAAAAGAAACGAACGGACAAATCTCAGATAGAACAGCGCTCCGCCGGCCGCCGGCGCCCGCCGCTGCTGCCCGACGCCCTGACCTCGAAGAGCCCTAGCTGACCTCCTGGAGCTCGTCGCGAGCCGAGACCCGTTTGCGGGTTACCAGGCAGCGCCCAACACTCCGTTCAGTTCTGCAGAAGACGGACCAGGAGGGTAGCTCCGTCGCCGCCTGACTGCCTCCCTGCTCGCCGCGCGGCTGCGTTCCAGCGACCCAGGTACCCAGCCCTCTGCTCCAGCATCAATTTCTGATTCTTCCTCACTTTAACTTCGGTGGATTATCTCAATGAAGTTCCGGAAAGAGATCCATTATTGTTATAGCTTGAATTGGTGCATTTTAGAGCCAGTTTCTTGATACAGAGATACAAGATGAATCGATCTTCATGCCTTACTGTAGGGTGCGTTTAGGGGGGTCAATAAGCGTTTGATTGTTTTGGCCAGGGCGTGCTCTAATCCTGGCTTCTCCACTGCACCCTGCCCGGATGTCTTCCCCAGCTACGGTGGTGAGTTCCCTTTCCCCTATTTCTTCTAGTGCTGTTTCCTTGCACACCATAGCTGAAGAAACTGGGGCAGAACCGAGTCTGTCACTAGGCCGAACTGAAAAGTTTCTGTTTTTCAGTGCTAGGTTGTTCTGCTGTAGATTGAGAAGTTCGTGGATTGTAGATAAGGCAACCTGGTAGATTGTGGATTATGACTTCACTTCTGAGCACTAGTTTTTCATATATTTTTCCACACATCCACTGGGACGATCATATTTACCGCAGAGTTTCGCTTGTTCCATGTTATGTTCAGTTCAACATAAACATAGTGTAAAAATGCATCAACGGCCGGTGCTCTCACTTTGGTTCTCGTAGTCTACTCTGAAAACACAGCTTCAAGCCCTAAATTTGCTAAAAAGGATGAATTTGATCCATAACTGCTTACATTCAAACTGACCTTGACTGATTACGTGATAGGTTGACCGTGCCACTTGGCCATCTAGTCACCGGCCAGGGTGCCATCTCAGCCTCTGTTTGTCTCTTATTTTTCTATTTTTATTCGGAAATGCTGAATGGTCATGCCCAGGCATGTCTGTCCATGCATAGGTGACTTGTGCTTGCCTCCCAGACAGTGCTTCACAGACTCCACCAACTGGTATTCTTTAACCATTAAAATACAGATCAAAACAACTTATTTGAATGACATACAAGCCTTTAAAATACAGATCGAAACAAATTCAAGGAAATACATTCTACCAGTGTTTTAATGCTTACTTATCATCTGTATATGTTCTGCAGGAGCCTGAGCAGGTGTTTCATGTATTGACCGAGGCGCTGAAAGATCCTGCAGATTTTGTAGATTTTGATCTGCCGTCTGCGTTGAAAGAATGGAAGTTGGGCTACTACACACCAATTAAGCGGAGTATCCATACCTACCGTTTCTCTAAACCTATTTAACGGAGCACTGCATCATTGCCTGATTTAACTTCGTCAAATGTCTCATTGAAGTTTCATATTCTGATATGTTGCGATGTACGATTCATCGTATCTTTCTACATAGTATACTTGTCATTCTAGATTAGTGATACATGTATGTAGATAGAGTAACTTGTTTAGAAAGTAAGAAACCTGACACTGTATAGTCCTTCTTTGAAGCAAAAAAACACCATGATATTGTGTACATTTTTCAATAATGTAATCACATGGATGCATTTCAAAATCGTGAAATTCGGACTCTATGGTGCTTCACTGCTCCCTCATTTTCTCGATGAGCGGTAATATCAAGTTATAGCACCATTTCTCCATTACTCATTTGCATTCCCATTATTTGGACTTCTCATCTACATTTATGTCCTTAATACTACTAAGATGTTTATCTTACTAAGAAACGGGTTGAAGACGATGGCATTTTCTGTTCCTGCTCTCTTTCTTTGGAAACATCGGTTACTTGTGGAAAAGATTGTCAATGCGGGTTCTCTCTCTCTCTCTCTCTCTCTCTCTCTCTCTCTCTCTCTCTCTCCATGTATGTTTGTGTGCATGCACGTGCAGACAATTGCAGCAGATAACATAATTGCAAAACTGATCTGTTCTCTATTCATAATTTTTTTCCTAGCTTTTGATTAATACACTTGTGGTTTTAGCATGTCATGTTTTATTTCCCTAAATTACTATTTTATTGGTGCAGGATGCTGTTCTCTTGTTGTTCATCAAACTGTAAATGTCAGAACAACTGTGCCAATAAATCTTTCCAACTCCGACCTCGGACAAAAACAAAATTGATTAAGGTACGACTGATTAAAGTTGGTCCTTATATCTGCATGTATCATAGAGATAATCTATGCGGTTGCAAAATATACAGTCACATTTTTTCTATGAACTGTTCCTGCACCTTAAACTATGGCAAATCTTTTTCTCAGTGAAATTTGCTTTATCTGGTGAGATAGTATCTTCACGCACAATAGAAGCAGTACAGTACTTAACACATAATACTTTAGAATTGCCAAACTTTACTTGTTAACATTTAGAGAGAATCTAACCAGCTGTTTAATGTTTGATATTGTTGTATGTTGTTACCAAACATTATTATTTAATGTTTTGAATTGTTGATTTCATGTGAAACTTCAAATGGTGTGTAAACTTACTTGTTTTATAAACTTTTACTTGCTGTGAAGTAAATACTTATCCCTTCTGAATGGTTTGCTAAAAGACTATTTATTTTATTCTAGACAGAGAAATGTGGCTTTGGATTGGTAGCTGAGGACGAAATAAAGAAAGGAGAATTTGTTATAGAATATGTAGGAGAAGGTATGGCTTTGTCGAAATCTCTGTCGAGCAAGCAAATGAATTGCAGACAAATACTGTAATTTTATATATTATAATGGTTCCTCACGTTGTACACTGGCGATCAAACTAATACCCATATATCTTGCATCAATATTGTAGTTATTGATAACAGAACTTGTGAGGAGAGACTATGGAAAATGAAGAGACAGCGGTACACTAACTTTTATCTTTGTGAGGTCAGTAGCAATATGGTCATTGATGCAACAAACAAGGGAAACAAGTCCAGGTTTATCAATCATAGTTGTGAACCAAACACAGAGATGCAGAAATGGTTAGTCTTTACATTGTACTGCTTATTCTACATCTCAGTTGATGACCCTGGCATATGCTGGTATCATGTTGCTTCAGGACTGTAGATGGAGAGACCAGAGTTGGAATTTTTTCTCTTCGTGACATAGAGAAAGGGGAGGAGCTGACCTATGACTATAAGTATGCTCATCGAATTTCCTTGTTACTTAATAAGTACTTATTATAAAAAAATTGTCGTTTATTTATCACATTGTGTATAAAAAACTGTTTCTATTTGTAATCCCATGTTCTTATCTACAGGTTTGTCCAGTTTGGAGCAGATCAAGATTGTCATTGTGGATCTTCAAACTGCAGAAAAAGGGTTGGTGCATCTAAGTCAGTCAACTCATTTGTCCTCCACAATGGCAACTCGGGGAGCTCAAAAGATCAGTATGATATGAAGAAAAGAAAGACAACTTCAGATAATTGTATTGGGGAGATCATCCGTTTGTGGCACCGACGGGACAAAATGTACGCATTGACAACTTCAAATCCGTCTGAAAAAGTTAGATGTCCTTTTATCTTTTGTATTCAGTCTCATCCATTTGAACCTCCCGTCTCTCAACACTATCCATTTCAGGTATATCCCAGCAGTTGTACATGATTATGATGAGTACACTGGAATGCATACTGTGAGTTTGTCAATAGATGTTTTTTCAATGATATCTAATGAGTAATTGCTTAATTAATATTTATTTTGGTTCAGTTACTGCTTGATGAAGAAACTACCGAAGATTTTGATATGAGAGAGGAAGATTGGGACTTCCTACCGGTATGACATTCTTAATCACTGAACAAGTTGCTGATATATTTTGTTCATCTTTTAGAGCATCTGGGTTCTAGAATATCTTGCTTTTCTTGGGCACGTCAAATATATTTTTCTAGCTAACTGTAGCCTAAGAGTCACTATGATATTGTTACTTGCTAGCTTCAGCTTCAGCCTTTGCTATCAATGTCAGTAAACATGCTTATAATTTTTTTTTCTTTGATGTTAAATAACTGTCGGATTACTCATATGTACATAGAAATAGTACTTTTCCATCATAGAGCTGCATCGAAGGGCGATACTGTGTATTTTCAACTCTGACTTTACTGTATACGGCATCATTACCGAACCTGTCTGGGCGGCCCTCTCTCCTGTCCTCAGCTGCATCACTTGTGTTCCAAGCCTCCAACTTTCTGTCACTAGTCTTTTGTTGCTTTTACTAACAGGGATGGCTTTATTCCCACTTGGACTCTACATAAGGCCAGCACCATGAGTATTCCTCTGTTTAGGATTATATCAACTGTCTAGTAGAATTAGGGTTGACTGAAGATCATTTCACACCATACTGCATGGGTACCAACACATAAAAACAGATGGTCCATTGTTGTTTCAGGTCAACTGTTGTAGAATGCTAACATGGAGTCTGACATGGGGAGATAATGAGTCTTCTAGGCAGTAGCATTGTATTCATAAATCTAGGTTATAGGAGTCTAATACGTTAGGAAAGATCAGTGGTCTAAGCGTCCATTATATAGAGGATGCTATTTGTTGTGGACGCCTCTGCTGCGTAGATTATAGGGATGGTTCACCGGCGAGCGAGGGTGTCGCCTACGTGTTGGTGCCGTGACCGGAGAGTTGAGAAGATAACTGGGGTAGATCAGAGAAATTAGAGAGGTAAGGATTAGCAATTGGAAGATTGGGGTTTTATTACTGCTTGGACCTGACACGAAGTAACTGCTACTACCCTATTCAATACGGCTAGCCTGCTATAGTAATTGATCTGGACTCTAATTATGGAAGCTTCTGTCAGCTGCTACCATCTATACTGTTGACGCCACAACACTACTCCCCCCATGCAGACACAGCTCGTCCTCGAGCTGTGGTTCATGGCAGATCTTCCTCCTCAGCATCATCAATAACTTCAAGGTAGAAAAGGCGCTGACATCGGTGGCCTGTTGAGAATTTTTCGTCCCAGTTGAAGCACAATCCCTTCTCCCTTCTCTCTGCCATCTCTGCGGCTGTCAATTGCCGGAGTATCCGCTCTTCCCCAACTGGAACTGTACCCTTCAGGGACATACATTGTGGTTGTCCGATAGCCATGGAAGAATTCTCCTTAGAGGTTGTTGCCATTATAGTTGCGCTGTGCTCGTAAGCACGTGCCATACTCATGGCGACTTGAAGGTCTAGCGGCTTTTGCATCTCAACATCCACATGGAGCAAGTCAGTGAGGCCTGACGTAAACAGCTGAACTTGCTGCTTTGTCGTAAGGGGGTCGCTGTGAGCAAGCAGGGACACAAATTTCTCCACATATTCTGTCACTGTGCCGGATTGCCGCATCCTTGCAATCTTGCCTGGAGGATTGCTTCGGATTGGTGGCCCAAACCGTAGTTTGCAGCATTCTTTAAACCGAGGCCATGATGGCATGCCCTCATCGCGCTCCAGCTGCATATATCACTCTTGAGCTACACCGACCATGTGATATGCTGCCAACCAAACTTTGAATGCCTCATCCATGCGTTGTCCCCAAAAAAATTGCTCGCAACGATTCAGCCAGGTGAGTGTGTCTTCCTTGCCATCAAACTTAGGAAAATCCAATTTATGGTAGCGAGGGGACCCTGTTGTCTCTGTGAAGTTTGGGGTGACTACCGTGCTGAAGATAGCCAGACGGTGTGGCTGCGAGGGATTGGGTAGACATAGGTTGAGAAGAGAGAATAACCAGGGAGAGATTAGATTGATTGTCCTTATATAATGGATGCTCAGGTCTATGACCTCTCCTAATACGATAGGAATTATTAGATATTTCCTAATGCAATTGGACTCTTTCCTAATAGTATGCTTTCCTAATGGACTTTTGCCATATTTCTCTCTTTCCTAATACTATACTTTCCTAATGGACTCTTGCCATACTTCTCTCACATGGACTCCTCCCACGCTGTAACCCATGTCCACAACACTATGGGCGTGTTCGGGAACAGCCTAGCTTCCAGATTCTTGGTACTCCACCGCGGAGCAGTGCCGAACACACAAACTCCACGGAGCTAGATCCGAGAAGCTGGGTCAATTCGCTGTGTAAAACTTGGAGCACCACTTTTGCAAATTCGCGAATCAGCAAACCGCGGAGCAGTTAGAAATTACCAAGAACTGCCACCGCCAAGTGAAAACCGTTCGATCTGGTTCTATTTCCCCCGTCCGCCCCCGTCTTGCTCGTTCGGTTGCTCACTGCTCATCCAACCGGGCCGCGCTCGCTGCCCTTCTACCCTCCCCGCCGGCCCTTCCTGCCGCCGCCCCTACCCTGGCTAGACGCCGCCTCAAGCCTAGCCCCGCATCCCGCCTCGAGCCGCGCTCGCCTCACCGAGATCCGGCCAGTTATCTGCCGGCGGGGTCCCCAACTGGCCCGGCCACAGACACTGCTCCGGCCACCAAATCTCGGTCCAGTCTCGACCATGAACAGGACGCCAACTCCATCCTCTTCCCAGTCAGCTAGATCGAGAGCTCGA
The DNA here is from genome assembly GCF_022539505.1 of Lolium rigidum. Classification (NCBI taxonomy): domain Eukaryota; kingdom Viridiplantae; phylum Streptophyta; class Magnoliopsida; order Poales; family Poaceae; genus Lolium; species Lolium rigidum. Next base: position 166,131,750 of record NC_061512.1, read on the forward strand.
GAGGCGGGGAAGGGAAGCCAAACTTGGGCTGCAACCACCTGACCGGGCATGGCCACGTCCACCAGCACATGAGAAGTGGACGATTCAAGGGGCAAAGGGGCAGCGGGGCGGGAGGAAGCCGTAGGATACCTCGCCGCCGGCGATTAGACCGATGGAGGGCAGGAATCGGTGGGGGCTTGTCGTGCTTCGGTAGGAATTTTAGAGAGCACGCGTGGGTGGGGATTTGGGAGAGGAGTGGAGAAGGATATCTCGACGAGTGGGGTCAACTTGTCAGCTGCTGCTCCTGGTTGGGCTGGGCTAGCAGTTTTCCTTTACGGACCATGTGAAATTCGACGAAGCTGCCCCGAACGTTCCCTGCTCCACTCGTGACGCCGGAATCGTTCCAAGAAGCTGGATCGGAGGATTTCTATGAAGCCGGACCGTTTCCGAACACGCCCTATGTATCTATGCCAGAGTCAAGCAAGAGGAATCAATCTATTCTCTCCTGTTATTCTCTCTTCTCAACCTGTGTCTCAACCCAATACCCTGCAGCTATCTTTCTGAATATATTATGCATGGTAATTAACCTGCTCTGAATTTGGAAGTATTACCAACTGAACAAATCAGTCTCCCCTAAGATCAACTGGAATCTGGGAATAGTCTCTTTTTCCCTTTTCCCCCATTAGCCCCATGGACTACAGTTTTTCTTTCGACATTTACTCTCTAGTGACTGTTTTTTACTGTTGACTTTTGCATATCTGTTATTCAGTTGAGTGTACCAGACAGTGTTTCAGAAGTATCAGAATATTCAGGTTATATTGGTGCATACATATGTTACATTGATTTATGCTGAACTTCATGATTGTAACTGTGATTGGAACGATAAGAACTATATACTTTCATTTGTCAATTTCATAAAGAAAAGCCACCACTCTAATTTGACCTTGTATTTTTACAGCGTCCGGAGGATCCAGACGAAGAATGATTATTGAAGGTTAGAATGATAGGAGTAACTAACTACTTGAGTATAGTATAGTGCTATTTTTGTATTCAGACCCTTCTTTTAACTGGCTGGTGTTAAACTTTACAGCTTTCTTGTTAGTCCTGTTCATTTTCTTTTCTATTTCATTTGTTTTTACATGTTGCATACTTGCATACATGCACTGAGAATATGTTCATACTGCAACATGATGCTCACTTGAGCTATCATCTGTCACTGAGTCTGGACCATAACATTTACCTTTGTTTATGTGGCAAGGAAGGCTTTTTTCTTCTTCTCCTGTGCGCTTCGCATATGTGCCTCTTCTTCCTAAGCATGTAGTGCTTTGGAAAGGGGAGTATTATTTTCCATGAATGGTGTATGGTCATCCAGACAGGGAACTTACTCTGTGCACGGCAGTTGTTTTTACTGTTTGTGTTGTGGGTTTTAGTTTTGTTTCATGTGCTGTTTGATGAGAGGTGTTTTTTGGGAAACTTTTAAGATGTTGAGTCTGTCTGGTTTTGCTTGCCCATAGGACAATCTTGGCAGGAAACGTGAACATGAGTGGACAAAGTGGCTTGGGTGTGCAGTGCAATTTTTTTTTGGCAAGCACCTTAAAATACCTGAGTTCAAATATGAACCAAGTCCTAAAGAAAGATAATTTGTTATCTCAAAGCAGTCTGTGGTATTGGTATTTTTGTATGGAATCAATTTTGGATTACTAAGAATTTGAAGTAAAAAACCATGCCACCTGAACTTTTCTTCGTTAGCAATCTTGTCTGACAGGTTGCTTCTCCATTCTGTGCAGGATCCCCCAGATTCTTGTACGAACAGATACATTCAACTGATTTCAATCTCCAGAGAACGTGCCACTACCATTGTTGACAAATCATCGCCGAGATGTGCTCGCTGCATTCATCCACCCTCGAATCAGATTTTTTTCATTTGTGCTCTGGCCATGTAAATCAGAGTTCCACCCTGAATTTACATTATTTTTCGTTTGTTCTCCAGCCTTCCACTCTTGAGTCAGATAATATCTCCCAGTTTCCTTCGCTTCTGATTGTCTGTCCCTGATACAATGTGTGAAGAAGACCCTGGACAGGTCTCCGATGGGCAATGTTGTGGCCGACTCTCCTCGTCTGTTTTCAAGCATGTTCATTGTTCAATTAATGGTGTGGCACACACCTTAGATTGATCTTGTAATGTAGCTAGCTCAGGTTTTATCCTAGATTATGCTCCCAACTGCATCCTGGATGCTTTGTCTATTGATATTAAGTAATCAATAAAGTGTCATTTACCGTAAAAAAAAAACCTTGTTAAGATCAGGGCTCTTGTACTGTCTCTGTTTTAGAAACCTTGTCATGATGTTGTACAGAGCCTTCTTAACATTATATTTTCCCTGTGCTCTGCGGCCTTTGTAAATCTTTCATTTTCTCATGGCTTTGTTAAGATTAGAGTTATTGCATTGTCTCTGGGTTGTTAGAATGGTCACAATCTTGTTGTGTTGCCTGCATGAATCGCTCAGTCTTGGAATGCTAACACTGATGTGTAATTAATTGGCTTATTGGTCTGGGAGTGAACATTACAACAGATGACATGTCGGTAACTGTCGAAAGAAGTGGAGTTTTCCTTTCTCTGTCGTATGTAAACACTAGCTGGCCCTACAAATGTTGTCTGCCTTGAATCAGCGACAATTACCTGCTCGGGCGTGACGTTAAGCATGAATGGTCGCTGCTGTTTGTCTGCCTGTCTGGAGATTCATTCGTGTCTGGGACAGCCATTAAGGAAGAACTTGACTGCTATTTTCCACGCTTTGACATCCTTGAATCGTGTAGGGTCGGACTTCAATTGTCCTTTTCTTTTTGCCCTAACGAAGCCTGTGTTGTTATTTATTGCATGAAAAGTTTTAATTTTCTACTTCTAACACTTTGCTTCTATCTTTCATCTGTACTGATATGAACAAAAAAAACATAGTGAAGAAGGGGAAATACTTTTGTACTTTCACGCATGAGTGTGGGTGTTTTAGTCACCGTCTATTTTATTTTGAGATTTAAATAAAATGAGGAGAGAGAAATAAAATTTTCATCTATCAAGACGAGTCGGAATGTAAATCTATGGTCTAGAACACACCCATGTTGACCTGTTTTCGGAAGGCATGTGCTGCGATGAATTCTGACCTAATTCAGTTCAAAAAATTATGAGCGAATTTGACCTGTTTTTGGCATTGGGAAATATTGCAAGAAAAATGACATATGAGTAGCCTTCGGATTTACCAGGATGCCATCTTTTGCTGATAGTGAAGCCTATAACTGGAATTTTTCATTTGTATTGATCTTTTTTTTTTGTGTGAAACCATTTGTGTCGATCTCTTTATACTATATGACAACGTGGTTTAACACTACCTAGACCTAGTTCTGTATCACCCTCTTCAGTTTCCAGACAATGTCCAAGCCATGGAATTGCCGGCGCGTGCCTCGACTAGACAAGCTTGCATGGTCGTCGCTTCCCATCTGAGCGCCATGTTCTCCTGCACTACAACATCTGAATTCTGAAATAACATCAGTTTTACCATGCATTCATCTCCTCTCACCACTACACACACTCTCTCTAAAACTTAGAGTAAAGCTAGGCTACCGAACAATTTATATGGCGAGCAAACAGATTTGTAACGGAAGGGAGAAGATGTACGGATTAAGAGAGAAAGTAGAGAGAGAAAGGAGGTGTTGAGGGGGACAAGAGGATCAGATCTAGAGAGAGAAAGGAAGAAAGGCAACGCGGCGTTTGTTTTGTTGGGGGTTGGATTTATGTGGCGTGGCCCAGCGGGCCCCCAGGGAGGGAGGGTGTGGGAACAATGAATGTTTTTTTGGGCCCACATGCATGGCATTGGATGAGTCGAGCCAACTTTTGCCGTGGATGGAGATGGATCCTTCTAAAGGCCACACCCATGTCCATGTGGTGGCCCGCGAGGCCTAATTCTACGGCGCCCACGGCATACTATTTTACTCCTCTTCCTCGCCAAACAAAATCCTCTCATTTTTACTCATCTCTGTGGAACTTTTTTTTATCAGTAATTCTCTTTAAAGAGCTGTGGGAAACGAATCAACAAAGTGACATGTTCTGCATTTCTAACCGTTACAAGGAAACATGTTAGGAGTAAGGTTTCGGATGCAGAAGGGTAGTTTGAGTTTTCTTTTCTTCTATGCATTGTTGAGGAAATTGTTAACTTTTAGCTGCTCGGTTGGCTAGCGAGTAGGGTATTAATATGCTAAGCAACAAGTTAATTGGCCAGATAATCAATTAATCAACCAGTTAATTAGTTAATCAGCTGATTATTAGTTAATCGCTACTCAGTGCCCCTCCAAGCATGGATTAAGCGGTTAGCTAACTGGTTAATCGGCTGATTTTTTCAACATGGCTTATATGTCACCTAAGAAATCTCTGTGGAATGGGAGTAACAAATGGTTCTCTCGTGGCTCGGAGGAGACAATTGTACATTTATTTTTCTCATGTGCCCATTTGCAAAAACAATTTGTTCTATTGTATTTTTAACCTACAATATTTCACTCCCCACCAATATCGAAAGTACGTTTGGTAATTGGTTAAACGTAACCGGTAGAAAAATTAAAGCTAGAATACACAATAGGGTTTATGCTTTATTTTGGTCGACATGGAACTGTAGGAACAATATTATTTTTTTACAAGGCTGGAGTCTCAAACTTTTTGTAGGTTATTTGTATGGCTATGCACCGGATCCAACTATGGTCTTTTTTTCCACTTCCTCCAGACTAGCGGAAAATTAGGGTGGAGCCAGGCCATAGGGTCGCGGCCTGGGGTGCAATAACGATGCCATGGTAATCTTTTTAGCTATTGTTCGCACCTCTGTTCCCGAAGAAAGGGCATTTTTAAAATTCAAAGAATGCAAACTTTGGCCTAGTTTTCAGGAAAAACTAATAACGAATTTGATGTTGCAGTTGTAAATGGTCTTTTCTAGAAACTTGGTTAAACTTACGTAGTTTGAATTTTCAAGAAAAAAGTGTATACACCTTCTCTTAAGGAAGGGTAGAAAGAAAGTACTGCTGATTTTTGCCACATCTGGCATGGTGTTTGGTAAAATCCTAGCTTCGCACCTAGGTTTGTTGATTTGTGGTGAGTTTCTTCATCTAAATCATTGTCCATGTGGTTGGTGGTTGGTAGTTGGTGCTTTGTTGCTCATATTTTACTACCCGACTCAAGCCGAGTCTTTGGTGCTATAGTCTGTTCTTAAATATGTTTCGTGGAGTTTACTGGTTTACCAATTACCTTGCTTTGGTGCATCTGCATGGGCATGCACATGCGCAGTAAATGTGTGCGAAAATTTCACCAAAAGAGAAACATGGTCGAGAAAGTGTCGACACAACGGCACTTCATCCAGATTGCAGAACATAACAGGGCTTTGCTGTCTGGATCGGCAAGCAAGCGTGTTGGTCAGGTCATCAAATTGTCCCGTCTTCCCTGCAAATAGACATCAGATCATGCAGGCATGGATTGGATACAACCTTGAAAATTACTTGCAAGGCTGCAACACAGCAGTACGTGTGGTACGTAAGGGCATCTCAGAGCGACCGTTAGCGTCCGGTCGGGCCGAAAATGCGTCCAGAACACGCTCCAGCGGGGCGACCGGGCCGTCCGCAGCGACGCAAACCTGACCTAAATATACGTCTCGGAAGCGTCTCTGCGGACGCTGCGCGAACGCGCAAAGTGTCCGCTCGCGTCTGGCGGACGTTTCGCCGGGCCCGCCTGGCAGTGACCCAGGCTCGATGCGTCTTCTCAGCGGCGCCACTGGCGCCGAGGCGTCGTTTCGGCAGTCTGCGGCCGCGTAATGGCGATACCTCGCGTGGCACGTGGGCGTCGCCTACCTCTGCGCACGAAGTAATGGCGAAGCCACGCGTGCCGCAGCCGTCACCTGCCTCCGGCCTATAAAAACAGGGGCGCGCGCATCTCATCTCCTCCCACACAAACCTTAGCCGCCGCACAACCTCCACCGTAGCGCCGCTGCCACTCAACCTCCACCTTTGCCACCATGAGCAGCGCCGGCCGCGGCCAAGCTGCCGCGCCTCCGCCTCCACCTCCGACTTCACCTCCCCCGGCCTCGAGCTCCGACGAGGAGTTTGACAACGACGACAACACCAACGACCCCCTCGATCCGATCAGGGATGCTAAGTTCCTGGCTGACGCGGAGAAGGAAGCAGAGGAGGAGCAGGCGGCCCACGCGGCGTTCGATGCCGAGATGAAATGCCGCAGGGTGGCGGCCCCCGCAGCCGCAGAGGACGACGACTCCAACATCTCATGGTCTTCTGATGACCCTGATGCGCCTACCCCAGAGGAGAAGGCGGCGCGCGGAGCAGAGGGCGTTAGTCGACTCTTTCGAGGCGCTCAAGAAGGCCGGGGACGCCGCGAACGAGAGGTTGTGGCTGTGCCTGCTAGAGGAGGCGGCGGTGCACCGAGCCCTAGCGGCCGTACGACAGGCGGTGGAGAAGCAGACGAGGGAGGGACGCAACGACGAGGCAAGGCGGTCGGGCAGCAAGTAGTCTTGGTTTCTACAATTAGTTTGTATAGTTTCTATGTAGTAGATTATGCTTTTTAATTTAAAAATATGTTGTAAAGCAAAAAAATGGGTCGCCCCGTTGGGAGCACACCCAGACGCAAACGGACGCGCGGTCAAAATATGTCCGCGGGATGACGCGGACGCTCGCGACCACTTTTGGGCGTCCGATATGCGTCGTCCCATTGGAGATGCCTTAAGGTAATGTAACTTATCGCGGGGATAACAAGGAAAATGCTTGTAACTTACATCCTAGGCCTAGGTAGCGGCAATCCTGGATGAAAATGTGGAGTATGCTCCGTAAATTAAAAACATAGTTTCAGAACGAGAAACATCAGCATATCAAAGGAATCGGGGCACCTACGAGAAACCTGAAAAAAACAGCATGTCAAAGGAATCGGGGCGAACCTGAATCGGTAGCCAATGGGGAGAGAGAGGAGGGAAGGCCCGCAAGAAAGCATAGGAAAACTCTTGTTTTTTTAGGCCACGCAAGAAAATGGGTGTAACTATTTCTCAGTCAACAACTGAGAACTAACTTAGTTTGTGGTTTGTATCGTAGGGTGGTGACTTGGTGTTGCGAGGACTGCGAGGTTGTCGACCCGGCTGGTGTGACTTGAGGAGTTGGTCTGGCGGGTAAGCCGGGTTAGCGGTCCCGGATGTCGGCACAACTGTTGAGGTCTGCGAGCGGCTGCTTTGGTTAGCTAGGGCTACGATCAGTTGAGTCGTGCGAAGTTGTGTCTTGTTTGCGAGTAGGGGATGGCGAGGCGACGACCTCGGAGTTGGGGGTGTGTTCTTGCTACGAGGGTGGCCGAGCGTTGCGTGGGCGGCGGGTCTCTCTTGGATGCTTGTGCGGGTTCCTTCCGGTTTCCCTCATAAACCGGGTTATGTTAAGGTTTTTGATCCGGTTTTCCTTATAAACGGGATCACCCTCTTTCTTCTATCAATGCAATGCCCGGCTCTCTGACGAGGTTTCGTAAAAAAAAGAACTAACTTGGTTCTCAGTTAGATGATGTCATCAAATCGAGTTGCAATTCATAATTAGCACAAATCACGATGCAAATTAAATGGTGTAGGACTCAATTGAGCACAAAGTTAGTTCTCAGCTAGCTGAGAACTAGCAAATCCCCAAGAAAATCGTATATATAAGTCTAAAAAATTCTGGAAAAAAATCATTGCACATAGATAAGATGCAGGTATGTGGACAAAAAGAATTGTATATTTGCGATCTTCATAAAAATGACAAATATACATATTCTGCGTACTAAGTTTCAAACTTTATAACTTCACGCAAAAAACCCGGATCAGAAACACGAAATGGCATCTCCCTATTGGCTGCTGAGTCAGGTTCATCGGTGCCCCTTTTCTGAAAATTCCCCCTAATTTCAGAAGGCGTATAGTTGGTTGTGTTGGATGCATCTTTCTACTAAATGAGTCTTAACTATCAGTTTCATGGATGCATGCTGCAAACTAAAGCTAAACCAGTTATGTCAAGCCGCTCACAGAAGCTTGCTAGCTGCAAGTATTTGACACAAGAGCTGCTATTAATTGGTCCTAGTGCCGTTCTTAGCTATCTCCCCCCAACATGTATCGACCATATATGAGTTGAAGAAGATATGTATACGGTGTATACCTGCCTTTGGACGTAAGAGTTATCACATGTGAAGAACGATTCTGCCTTGTCAGCTGGTCTCCTAAGAGCTTGCATATATGTATGGTTATCTCTCTCGTCAAACATACATCTGCAGATCTGTTCTCTAGTGCCTCGTCCAATTGTTGCATGCATAACTGTAGACTGTAATTTGTTTGGTTTCTGGTTCAGAACAAAGAAACTCGCTTGCAAAGGGACAAACGCTACCCGGCCGGTGGATGTGTGCCAGAGATCTCAAAGGAAGGAGAAGAACAGGAGAAAGGCGACAAGTGCTGCTTGCTTGACTACTGTAGCTGCATATCAGTGTGCGTGTTGCTTGAGAATTTATTGGCCTGGAGCGCTAGCAGTTACCTCCTGGTTTGGTATATGCATCCAGTAGGGCGATATGAATATGATAAGACGTATAATTAATCTAACTGCAAATTAAGACAAGTGTAAGATAAGTTGAGCTTGCGCTCTCTTCTACGAGGTCTCCCTTCGGCCCAAATGTACATACACCCTCACTCATTTGGATTTTATTTTGTATGAAAAAACCCAGCATAATCATGAGTGTGGTAGAACATTGCACAATGTCACAAGAAAAGGATATGGCGAAAAACAAATAGAATGTAGCACACACAAAGAACCCGGGGTTACACATACATATAAATATAAGTTCATAGACTTGTATCTCCTTGTTTCTCCCAAAAGGCAGACCACATATGAAGGACAGATTCTAAAATTCAACATAGCTTCATTATACCACAGTTTAAACCCTAGGTTTGACACATGTGTGTTCCATTGAGGCGGAATATTTTTTCAGTTGGAAGCAACGTCCCGGTCGATAGTGACACATGTGGTGACTTCGTCAATCTTAAGACCTGACCCGCTAGCTCAGTCTTTTGAAGGTGCTCATAATCATAGGAGTAGGGAGCGAATCCCGTGGAGAATTGGTTGAATAAGCTAAGACACATAAGAAGATTTCTCAAGCGAATCCCTTGAGTTTGAATGAAAGAGAAGAGCTAAAAAAAGCAAATGATAGCTTAAATAAATTAAGAAGGTAAGATGAGTCTAAATGGGCTCAAAGAGCAAAAGTTAAACATATTCAAGAGGGGGCAATAATACGAGATACTTTCACTTAATATCAAATGGTAAACACCGCAGAAAGAAAATCTTCCAATTACAACGACAAGAGGGAACTATTGTCGGGGAAGATAATTTGAAGGTCTATATCACTGAATTCTATAAGAAATTATTTGGGGGCACCGGCACCAAGTATTATTTCTTTAGTGGAGGATGTGGTTCATGATATCCCGCAAATTTCATCGGCTGAAAATGAGATTCTGACAGCTCCTTTTACTGAAGAGGAGGTCTTTGAGGCAATCTCACAGATGGAACTCAATAAAGCTCCTGGACCGGATGGTTTTCCGGCAGAGTTTTATCAAAAATAATTGGAAGTAATAAAAGATGACTTGATTGCACTGTTCTTTCAGTTTAGTAAAGGGGATTTGCCCCTCTACAAACTAAATTTTGGCGTAATCACACTACTCCCCAAGAAAGAGGATGCGGTCCAGATACATCAATATAGATCTATTTGTCTGCTAAATGTATGTTTTAAAATCTTCACTAAGGCTGGTACAAATCACATTTCGGGGATTGCTCCAAGAGTGATAAAACCAACCCAATCAGCCTTTATGCCGGGTAGAAATATTTTAGAAGGGGTGGTCATTCTACATGAAACAATTCATGAGTTACACACTAAAAAAATGGATGGTGTGTTGTTTAAAATTGATTTCGAAAAGGCTTATGATAAAATGAAATGGCCTTTTTGCAACAGACCTTGACAATGAAGGGCTTTGCTCCCGAATGGGGTAGTTTAGTTCAACAGTCCGTTCGAGGAGGGAGTGTAGGTGTCAAGGTTAATGATGACATTAGTCATTATTTCCAGAAAAAAAGGATTGCGGCATGGGGACCCTTTATCTCCAATGCTTTTTAATACTGTAGTAGACATGCTTGCTATCTTAATTGAATGAGCAAAAGAGGATGACCAAGTAGGAGGGCTTATTCACCATCTTGTTGAGGGTGGTCTCTCTATATTACAGTATGCCGATGATACGATTCTTTTTTTGGACCATGATCTCCAGAAAGCGGTTAATATGAAACTAATTCTATGTCTGTTTGAAGAGCTATCAGGACTTAAGATTAATTTCCATAAAAGTGAGATTTTTTGTTTTGGGAAGGCCAAGGATGAGGAGGACCAGTACAAGCAGATCTTTGGATGCGATGCTGACTCACTTCCCTTTAGATACTTTGGTATTCCTATCCATTACAGAAAACTCAGGAATTCTGATTGGTATCCGGTGGAGACCCGATTTGAAAGTAAATTGGGATGCTGGAAAGGGAAATTACTATCCTATGGTGATAGGTTAGTCCTTATAATTTCAATGTTAACTAGTTTACCTATGTTTATGTTGTCCTTCCTACAAATACCAGTTGGGGTAAGAAAACGTCTGGACTTCTATAGATCTAGGTTCTTTTGGCAGTCTGATGAGAATAAAAGAAAATATCGACTCACAAAATGGAATATTGTGTGCCGACCAAAGGATCAAGGGGGTTTAGGTATTTAGGTTCTTGAGATTAAAAACAAATGTCTATTGAGTAAATGAATCTTTAAACTTCTTAATGAAGAAGGGGTGTGACAAGAGTTGCTACATAATAAATACCTAAGACAACAGACTTTATCTGATGTGCAGGCTAAGCCTACAGACTCCCCTTTTTGGAAAGGGTTGATGGAGGTAAATGGGGAGTTTTTTTCTAGAGGATTTTTCAAAGTGGGAAATGAAACGAGTACCTGTTTCTGGGAAGATACCTGTCTAGGAAAAACTTCTTTAGCACATCAGTATCCGTCTTTATATAATATTGTACATCACAAGAATGTAATAGTTTCCCATGTGTTAGCTCAAACCCCACTGAATATTACTTTCCGTAGAGTGTTGAGTGGTAACAAGTGGACTTCATGGTTAAGTTTATGTAGAAAATTGATGAGGGTAAATTTGAATGAAGATAATGATCATTTTGTATGGGATCTGACATCCACGGGTCTATTTACGGATAAGTCTATGTATGAGGATCTTATGAGTGACCATACCCTTTTTTTGCGAAAGTATCTCCGGAAGGTTAAAGTTTCCTTAAGATAAAGATTTTCATGTGGTTTTGAGTAACAAGGTTTTGTTAACTAAAGATAATTTAGCCAAACGACACTGGAATGGGTGTACGAAATGTGTTTTGTGTGGGGATCAGGAGACTATCCAATATCTCTTTGTTGAGTGTCCTTTAGCTAAACTTATTTGGCGTACGGTTAATTTCACTTATGATCTTCCACCTCCATCAAATATTACTGATATGTTTGATAACTGGTTGAATGGACTAGATAGACAATCTAAAGCTTTTATCCGAATTGAGGTTTCGGCTTTATGTTGCTCTATATGGAGGGTCAGAAATGATATTATTTTTAACAGGATTTTTTTTTTCACTTTTTGCAGGTTATCCATATGGTGGCACATTGGGTCCAGCTTTGGGCCCTCCGTTCGCCGAAGCGACAGCGGGATGCCATGGCTTCTGGATGCATACGGCTTCTGATGGTCGCTTAGGATATCTTGTGCCAGGATGGCTGGCGTCATACTAGGAGGCTTTGTTGATGTGTACTCATAGTATGTTATGTTTTTTTTGCTGGTTAATTTTTTGTATCAATCCTTGGCGATGCTTGAGTTGTAAACAGTACCATTTTTGAACCTTTGTTTAATAAAAAGCCGTGTGCATCATCATGATGTAGAAGCCGGGGTATACCCCCATTTCGAAAAAAATCATAGGCGTAGGGTATGCGTGTGTGCATTGAGTGAGTATATGAGTTAGGGCCTGTTTGGTTCCCAGACACAGTTTGCTAAGCTAAAGTTTGGCAATTTGGCATGTGTTTGGTTCTTGCCACACTTTAGAGCTGCCACACACTAGTGGAAAACATGCCTAATGTCGCGGGTCGTACGACCCTTTTGTCGCGGGTGGCCAGCCGCGACAAGGGAGACGCGACAAAGGTCCCCCTTTTGTCGCGGGTCTCTTTACAACCCGCGACATAAGGTCCACCACGTGGCAGCCGCGGGTCGCGCAGGGGACAGGCCCTTTTGTCGCGGGCGGTATTACCACCCGCGACAAAAGGCCCTCTACGTTGCGTGCGCACAACGCCGCTGCTTTAGGGTTTGAGAGGTGCAGCCCCCCCCCCCCGCCGCCATCCCCCGCCATTCGAAAATAAAAGTTGGATATATTTGTACGCTACTAGAAGTGGTACACGTTCATTCATTATATATATATAGATCGATCAAACAAATGTTGGAAGCAAAAGTCGATTCCCCTTACATGTAGATTCCCCTTACATATATATATATATATACATTTAGCTCACGACCGACAAGCGGTACTAACGACCGTCTATTTGGAGGTAGAGCATCTATTTGGACTAAACAAGCCTTTGTTGTTTAGTACTTCTCTAACCAAAAGTCCCGCCAGTTCCTCCGCAATTCCTAGTAGGTGTTCCTTTGGTTGGAGTCTGTCCCGCATGTAGTCGACCTATATACGAAAATGAGATGAGTATGACTATATCAATCTTGATAACGAAATATTGACGATAATAAATAAAGTTTGTGAGTGTTATTGCTTACGTTGAATTTATTTTTGTTCTGCTTCTCGGTGGTTAACATGCGAATGGACTCGCAAACGTAGTATCCACATAGATTCGTCCCTTGTGGCTGCCGAGGGCACGGTACAGGAGTAAATGTTAGCTTCTCTGCCTGGGTACCGTCCTTACGATGTCTCTTGAAAGCGGTCCAAGCCCCGCCAGTGCAAAAGAATGATTGGATGAGTGGATAATTAATTGATATCTCACGAAAGATATAGCGCGGCGATGAAGGAAATTACACTTGGAGCAACTTCTGCAAGTCGTGGAACCCGTCCACGCCTCTACTCAATGGGTCTCTTACTTCAACTATTCCCTTATCAGGTTGAATGTCTAGTAGAATCCAGTGGAAGCTGCACATGTTATGTATATACGTCATGAATTACACTTAACATCGAGTAAGAAGAATTGAATGTGCATAAAAGATCATTAAGACTCTCACTCGTAGTTGTAAGGAAACAATATTGAATCACATAAATATTGCTCCCCAAAAACCTTAGTAGGTTTCCCCCCGTTTCTTGGGCATTATGCTTTACCGTTTGAACATGTATTTTATCTGGGTCAACAAACCCAATATTGATAATATTATTACTTTTGCATTCACTGATCTTCAGTCTGCATAATAGAGAACACATAAGATATAATGAGTATATGCAATGAAAACGAACATGAACTGAATGAAAATGAACTTATATGTAGTTTAGCAACTCATGAGAGATTTGTCAAGGGCTTCTAAATTGAATAACTGCCAGAGTTCATTCATCTCAATATGGATCTCCTCCTTTCGGTAGTAATATTCCCATGGTATAGTCGCCATGATGTACATTATGTTCTCCTTGCATGCATCAAGGTACCACTGATGCAAATTCCGCATATGTGTTGGCAGTTTATGCAGCTGCTCTGTGCTGACCAAGTCGGCCCCGTAGACAAATTTAGGAGCTATATCAGCGAGTGGGTAGTGCAGCATCTCGCTGCATACATCAATTCCTCCACGGTAATGTTACAGTGCAGCCGCCGGCCTTGCAGCCTTCTTCCATATCGAAATCACCATGTTCCGGCTGGTACACCTTCGGAACATTGAACACTTTGAGTGCCTGGAATCGATTGTTTGGGCTGATCTCCGAGGAGGGGAACTTCCTTTCTCTTTTTGCCTTTTGTCGTTTGCTTGGCCTTGAGGGGTGCACTTGTTGAACTTGACTTCTTCTCGGCTGCACTTCTATCCGATGATTTGCTCGTGCTAGCAATATCCTTCTTCTTAGCCTTGTCATCCTTGTTCTTCTTAGCCTTTTCATTCGCCTTGTCATCAATTACCCTCGCAAGGTGGCGTGTATAGTCATCCTTCTTCTCGTGTAAGTCATATTGCGATGGTGTGTTCGAAAAGAAGTAGCATATGCTATTTGCTTCTCGGTGTATGGCTCGGCGCTGGAGGTTTTGGCTTATGAAAATGCTCATAGTTGTATTTCGCAACAATGGCCTCATTTTCCTCTCGCAGTACGATCGTAAGGATGGGGGAGGAACCTTTGGTACTTTTGGGAGGGGCGACATCTTGCGGACAGGACTCTTAAAACGCTTCCAGCTGGGTGCATTCCGAGTCTTAGTGGGCGGAGGCGGCGGCGCTGGAGATGGAGATGGACTACAGATGTCGTGGTCGACGTCGTACCCATGGGGTAATGGTGGCGACATGTGATCAGTAGGAGGAGGTGATGGTGGCATGCGATCACCTGGAGGAGATGATGGTGACCTGCTCGGACGACTGGTACTAGGGGCTACCCAGCCTGGCAGCCTGATGTTCTTCTTTTCCCAGAGAATGATTTCTCCCAGCACCTCTCTGAGTGTAAGCCCCCCATCACCTCCAGGGATTTCGAGCTCCAATGTCTCCCACGACGGTACAACTGAATCCACCCCGACACGAGCATAGCCAGCTGGAATCTGATTGCCATGCCATGTTGCCGGCTCACCTTCAGGTCCAAATGCAGGTACGACATAGCCGACCGCCACCTTAACAGACATGTTCCTGAACACCACATAGAGATCACAAGGTGTTTGCTCCTTGATTCCATCCACGGGGTCGCCAGGACCGGCATCTATCATCCGTTTAGGAGGGGCCTCCGAGTCGGCCACGCTGCTGTCTCGTCGCTGAGATATGCCAGCGGTATTATCTGGCTGGCGCTGTCCTTTTAGTTCATTTATCTCCAGCTGCTGCTCGCTGAATCTCCCGCTGCTGCTGGTCAAGTCGGCATTGGAACTCGGCCATCCGGTCATTCTGCACCTCCAGCTCGCGTTGTTTAGCTCTCGCTCGGCTTCTATAAGTCTCCGCGTCGGCCGGAAACCCAAGCGACCATGGAACACTAGGGCCGAAGCCTCTTGTTCATCCTCCCTTCTCAGGATTACCGAGGACAAGTGTCAGCAAGTCTTTCTCTCTATCGGGAGCAAACTTTAGTTTTCCCGCCTTTATATCTGTCGTCACGGCAATCCATTTTTCCCTAGGTACCCTAACCCTGCTGTCACTTTCAGCAATGTTCCCTGTCTTCATGTCATACTCACAACCATGCGCGAGGAACCAATTTCGAGCCCTAATGTCCCATCCTTCTCGCGTGGGTTCTGGTGAAAGGATCGTATGCCGCACCTAGAGGGGGGGGGGTGAATAGGTGCTAACCAATTTTTAGTTCTTTTTCAAATTAGGCTTGACACGAAAGGTAAATTCTCTAGATATGCAACTAAGTGAATTTACCTATATGACAAGGATATCAACTAAGCAAGGTATAGCTACACAATAGTAGATAGAGTGGGATAGAGGTAACCGAGAGTGTAGCACGCGATGACACGGAGATGATTCCCGTAGTTCCCTTCCTTTGCAAGAAGGTACGTCTACGTTTGGAGGAGTGTGGTTGCTACGCAAGCCAAACCAACAGCCACGAAGGCTTCACTCGGATCTCCCGTGAGCAACGCCACGAAGGCCTAGCCCACTTCCACTAAGGGATTTCCTCGAGGCGGAAACCGGGCCTTTACAAAGTTCTTGGGGCACACATCCACAACCAAATTGGAGGCTCCCAAATCTGTAACAATACAACAATCAACAACAACACATCAACAACAAATCAACTAGGGAACCAAATAGGAACACTAGCATGAGATCCCTCAAACAAGAGAGGGGAAATGAAGAACGCTTCGGTGAGGATGTAGATCGGTGTCTTCTCCTTCGAATCCCCAAAGATCAAGAGCTTTGGTTGGGGGAGGAAGGAGATCTTGCAAATCTTGACTTTCTTGAGGTGGCTCTAATGGAGGTGGCTTGGCAGATTTCTTGTCTAATGATTGAGCAAGCAACCAAGGTAGAAGAAGGGGGTATTTATACCCCCACTCGAAATTGAGCCGTTGTCTGCTTCCGGGGCCCGGATAATCCGGTGTAAGTAGGGGCCGGATAATCCGGCCCCCGGATAATCCGGCCTTCGGGGCAAAACCGTGACATTATCCGGCCAAAAGTCCGGCCCCCTACTCGAGCTGCTTTTCTTCCGAGTCCTTAGCCAAAATCGAGGGGGCCGGATATTTCCAAAATATCCGGCCCGGATAATCCGGCCCTGGTACAATACGGGACATTATCCGGCCAAATGTCCGGCCCCCTACTGAGCTGCTTTTCTTCCGAGTCCTTAGCCAAAATCGAGGGGGCCGGATATTTCCAAAATATCCGGCCCGGATAATCCGGCCCTGGTACAATACCGGGACATTATCCGGCCAAATGTCCGGCCCCCCTACTGAGCTGCTTTTCCTCGAAGACTTAGCCAAAAACAAGGGGCCGGATATTTCAAGAATATCCGGCCCGGATTATCCGGCCTGGCCAAACTTTTTCGGAGAACTTTTGACATGCGATCAAATCCAACACACATGTAATAAGAACTATGTAATCCCTGTACCACTTAATCAAACATTAGTGTATCACATGTATTGTCATCAAACACACAAAACATAACGTGAGAGATGTTCTTTCAATCTCCCCTTTTTGGTGTTTGATGACAATATACGGATTTGCAAAGGAATCACTATAGAGACAAGCATGATGGCAAAACATAGAGGCACTCCCCCTACATGTGTGCATATAAGTAATTTGCATTTGAATACAAATACACAACACATAGGAGTATGGTGCCTCAACATAAGAGATATCCAACATGAGCTCTAATAAAGGACATTGACACATATGAAGTTGAGATAGGAAGCAAGAAATCATACCCATGTGTAGATATATAATGCGGAGATATAGCATCACACACAATGTAATATCCTTGATCTCAACAAATAGAAATCCGAAAACCATAACAATGTCTCACACCACATAGCACATAGTTTTGAACGGCACACAAACAAACCAAATAGTTCAACTAAAAGGGGAACACAAGCAACATAAGAATGATAAACGCATATGCTTGTGCCCAAACCATGCAAATCCCGGAGAATCCTAATAGAACACTTCTCCCCCTTTGGCATCGAGACGCCAAAAGGGGACAAGCGCGATGCTACACGTCCCATGAGAATCACTCGGAGGCATCATCATCATCGGACTCGTAAGGCACTTCCTCTTCTTCTTCTTCCTCATCAGTGTCAGGTGCATCCGGAGAGCGGCGAGAGGTGTTGGACCTTTGAAGGCAATCATCAAGATCACTCCATGGAACCTGTGCTGAGTGCCAACTACTGTAACCCTGGTGAGCTGGAGGCTGAGGCGGGGGTCCTTGATCACCACTGAGCTTGTGAAGTATAACTGCCTGAGTATGCTTAATCTCAGAGCGTTCTCGGCTAGCTGCATAGTTCTCCTTATGGATCTCAATGTTCATGCAAAGGATATGGCGCTGGAACCAACTAAGCCGGGTCACTTGTTTCCTCATAGCTGGGACATCTTGATGACGAGCAGGAGCAAAACCACTAGAGCGAGCATCTCCCATGAAGGAGTCAGGAGCAGGAGCAGTGAAGAAACCGGCTTAACCTTGTAGGCCTTCTTGACATGGTGCTTCACCAAAGGGTACCCACTCAAATCTTCACCAACCACAGCTATCGTGTTGTTGATGAGAAGCTGGATGTAGGGAGCATAGGGTATGGAGGTCCGGGAGACCATGGCATCATGGATCTCATGGAAGATAAAATCCATGATATCAAGAGTGAAAATCCGATCCTCATTTCCATCACGGGCACACTTATAGCTGAGGTGCATAAGGTTCACAAGGACTCCTCGGATAGCATCATTGTTACCTCCACTTGGGCAAATGGTTGACCGAAAGAAGCGAAGGAGCTGATTGTATATAGTAAGTAGCCCCTTAGTATAACCAATCTTCCCAGCTGAGGTATAGAGCTGCGCAAGAGCATTCTTATCTATCGGTTGTGGTCCATGAAGACGACGACCCCCTTCAACAGGAACTCCAAGATAACCAGACAAGCGGCGAAGAGTGGCACCTGCGGTGAGAGGAGCCGATCATCCATTCCATAGTGTGTTCCGCATCTTTCTTGATCGCCAAGGTGGCAAAGAATTGCTTCACCAAATCTGGGCTATAGTCACATTGAATCTTCATGATATCATGCAAACCCAACCTTCCAGCTACCCAGATGGCATCTTCAAAGTGATTGTTTTCAGCCAGAATGTCCACATCAATGGCTTGCATGGGTCTCAGCTTCTTCATGGGCTCATATATGTCCTTGTAGATGAATTCCTGCTCAATGCACCAGAATCTCCTGCCCTCAATCTCTTCATCTCTTGGGACATCTTCATACCAGTTGTTCATGCGAAGAGCGGAATAGGAGACTGGGTCCATGGTCTTGTAGTTCTCCCTCTCTTCCTTGTTCTTCCGCCTTGAGGTGACGGACTTGCGAGGTGCATTGGGTGCAAACTCGTCACTTGATCGATCATGCCTCGAGCGTCTCCGACCACCCCGAGAAGCACCACCTGTGAGAAGCAAAGGCGGGTAGCAAAGGAAAGGTAATGCTCATAAGTCATGTAAGATACAGTAATACACTCGAGAGGCATGCAAATAAGTCGGTACAAATCTAAACATGATAGATTGAAGCAAACTGCAGCGGCGATGAAGCTCCAGGCCGGATAATCCGGGGTCCCTGGGGGCGGATAATCCGGCCGGGCCGGATAATCCGGCCGGCTCGGGGGGCGGATAATCCGGCCCTTCGAGATGTGCAGATTTCCAATCAAAAACATGTCTAAGACTAGATCGGCCTCATAGCATGCAAGAGGAGTACACTACACATGATTTGGAACAACTAGACACCAATTCCACCAAGAAAATAGCACATATAAAACACAACATCTAGGGATAGAGATTGTGAATCATACCCACATCCATTGTGGAAACCGCTTGGAGGAGAAGGTAGCTAGGGAGGAGATCCACCCGATCCACCCAAGATCTCCGAGAGGGAGCGGATGGAGCGTCTCCGGCGAGGAGGAGGAGATCCGGCGGCCTTGAGAGGAGAAAGAGGAGAGAGGCGCGTGGGGGGAAAGGTTGGAACCGTTTTGCCCCCTGCGCCCTCGACTCAACCCTTTCAAGATCTGCCCAGGCCGGATAATCCGGCCCTAGCTTAGGGCGGATAATCCGGCCGGGCCGGATATTCCGGGGTCGCCTGGGGCCGGATTATCCGGGGTTCTGGAAAATTCCAGAATCACCGGGAATCCGGCCCATCTTTCGTTGGTTATTTGCAAAACCCATATATGATGTAATAAAGTATCACGTCACATATAAGGTGCAAATTTACCAATAAGATGGAGCACCCTAGATCATCCGACCGAAAAACCTCAAACTCCAAGTTTTTATCAAACATGACAAATGAGCAAGATGGAAATGGCTTATAGGAGAGAGTAGGCTTAGGTTTTAGAAGAGACAAACTGATAATGGTACATCATCACTCAAGTTTGCAAGATATGAGCAAATAAGGCCAAACTAGAGTGATTTCCCATAAGAACAAGGAGATGTCAATAAAATCCAATGAAAAAACAAACAACTCCAACTCTTCACAAAGAAGAGTGTGGTGGCCTAGGCCACCATATATGAGTGTTATGGTATGGCACCGCGAAGATATATCTTGGGTCCAAACCAATACTCATCATTTAAGCTCACATATCAACATATGATATAACGAGAATGAAATCATTAATGTTGGCATTATGGGGGAGGGATAGCTCAATAATTTAAACCGCACTCCCCTATTTCCATGCCCACATCTAAACCAAATAAAGTTTTGAGACGAAAGTGTGTTTGCAAGATGGTCAAGCTATACTCCTTGAATCAATGATATTTAGCTCATTCCTCAAATAAGAGAACCTTGCTTCATCAAGAGGCTTCGTGAATATATCGGCAAGTTGATCTTTGGTAGGAACATAGATAAGCTCAATATCACCCCGGGCAACATGATCCCTAATGAAATGATTCCGGATCTCAATATGCTTCGTTCTTGAATGTTGCACCGGATTATAGGCAATCTTGATGGCACTTTCATTGTCACATAATAGAGGCACTTTGTCACAAATGACACCGTATTCCTTTAAAGTTTGCCTCATCCATAACAATTGAGTGCATCCACTTGCGGCGGCAACATATTCGGCTTCGGCGGTGGAGAGAGATATACAATTTTGCTTCTTAGAAGACCAACACACCAAGGACCTACCAAGGAATTGGCAAGCCCCGGAAGTTGATTTCCTATCATCCTTGTCACCCGCCCAATCCGCATCGGTATAACCATTGAGAATAAAACTTGAGCCTTTGGGGTACCAAATACCATATCTTGGGGTATCAACCAAATATCGAAAGATTCTTTTGAGAGCCATCATGTGGCTCTCTTTAGGAGAAGCTTGATACCTTGCACACACACCAACACTCAACACTATGTCCGGTCTAGATGCACAAAGGTAAAGCAAGGATCCAATCATGGAGCGATATACCTTTTGATCCACCTCTTTACCATTGGGATCTAGTGCAAGATGACATTTGGTAACCATAGGAGTGGCCACACCCTTCATCTCGGTCATCTTGAACCTCTTGAGCATGTCTTGGAGATATTTTGCTTGGTTGATGAAGGTTCCTTCCCTCAATTGCTTGATCTCAAACCCAAGGAAGAACTTCATCTCTCCCATCATAGACATCTCAAACCTATCGGTCATAAGCTTTGAGAATTCATCATTGAAAGCTTTGTTAGTAGATCCAAATATAATATCATCAACATATAATTGGCAAACGAAAAGCTCCCCATTGACCCTCTTAGTAAAAAGAGTGGGGTCGATTAGCCCAACATCAAACCCACGGTCTACCAACAATTCCTTAAGGTGCTCGTACCAAGCTCTAGGAGCTTGTTTGAGACCATAAAGTGCTTTATCAAGCTTGTAGACATGGTTAGGAAAGTTGAGATCCTCGAACCCCGGGGTTGCTTGACATAAACCTCTTCATGCAAAGGACCATTAAGAAAGGCACTTTTCACATCCATTTGTTGTAACTTAAAGTTATGATGCGAAGCATAAGCAAGAAGGATACGGATGGACTCAAGGCGAGCCACGGGAGCATAGGTTTCCCCAAAGTCAATACCCTCAACTTGAGAGAACCCTTGAGCCACCAATCTTGCCTTGTTCCTCACAACATTTCCAAACTCATCTTGCTTGTTCTTGAAAATCCACTTAGTGCCTATAACATTGCGGCACTCCTTTGGCTTCTTTACTAAAGTCCACACTTTGTTGCGCTTGAAGTTGTTGAGTTCTTCATGCATGGCTTCCAACCAATCCGAATCTTCAAGGGCTTCAAATACTTTCTTGGGTTCCACTAAAGAGATATAAGCATGATGATGGCTAAAGTTCGCCAATTGCCTTCTTGTGGAAACCTTTGCCCTTACATCACCAAGAACCTTGTCATTTGTGTGACCAAGACGCTCAAGTTGCCTTTCTCTTCTTGCTAGTCGACGGGTCTCGATCTCCTCCTTGGTTCTTCTTGGCCTTGGAGGTGTCACTTGATCAACTTGATCATTTGGGTCCCCGTCTTGACCTTGAACTTGAGCTTCCTCAATTACTTGGGGTTGCTCAACATCATGTGCTTGATCTTGGACATCATTTGGTGCGGAGCAAGTATCAAATGGATACTCGTCGGAACCATCATGAATTCTTGGTTGATCTTGACCTTGATCTTGCACACTAGAGAGAGGGTTTTGTTCTTGTTCTTGGGTTGGTGCATCATTTGCTTCACTTGATGGGGTTTGTTGATGTTGAGAAGATGAGGGCTCCACCGTGGTAGAGCATAGTCCTTCCCGAGACGCCACACCGTGTCCCTCAATGGGGCGGAAAAATCCCACACCCATTCTTACTATGGCATCTTGAGGTATTTCATCACCTGCACAAACATCAACTTGCCCCACTTGGGAGCCATCATTTTCTTCGAACTTCACACTACAAGATTCAATGATAATCCCGGAGGATACATCAAAGATTCTATAAGTGTGAGATTCGGCACCGTAACCAACAAATATACCCTCCAAAGCTTTAGGAGCAAATTTAGACAAACGAACTCCTTTGATTTTGTAGAAACACTTACACCCGAACACCTTGAAGTATGAGATATTAGGCTTGTTCCCGGTGAGTATTTCATATGGAGTCTTGTTCAAGCCCTTGCGGAGATAGAGCCGGTTGGAGGAGTGACAAGCGGTGGAGATGGCTTCGGCCCAAAAGTTATAGCGGGATTTATACTCCGCCATCATAGACCTTGCCATATCCATAAGAGTCCGGTTCTTCCTCTCCGCAACACCATTTTGTTGAGGGGTGTAAGCAGCGGAATATTGATGACGAATCCCCTCATCACTAAGAAAATCATTGAGTGTGTAGTTCTTGAACTCGGAGCCGTTGTCACTTCTTATTGCCATAATGAGGAGGTTGTGTTGGCGTTGCACCTCGGTAGCAAAGTCAATGAATATTTGTTGAGTCTCATCTTTCGTCTTGAGAAAGTAGACCCAAGTGTATCTTGAGTAGTCATCGACAATCACCAAGCAATGTTTCTTCGCACCAAGACTTGCATGAGTAACGGGACCAAAGAGATCCACATGAAGGAGCTCCAAGATCCTCTTGGAAGAGATAATGGTCTTGCTTGGATGCGGAGAGTCATGCATTTTGCCTTCAACACAAGCCCTACAAACACGATCTTTGGCAAAAGACACATTTTCCATTAGTCCCACAATATGGTTCCCCTTGTGAAGGCTTTGCAAAGTTCTCATGTTGACATGGGCTAGGCGGCGATGCCACAACCAACCCACGTCCGCCTTTCCGAATAGGCACATCGCACTTGACGTGGTGGCCCCCGAAAAGTCCACCACATACAAGTTGTGTTCGCGATACCCAACGAATGCGACTTTTAGAGTCTTGCTCCACAAGAGGACCACAATATCATTATCAATAAAGACGGCGAAACCCATCTTGCCAAGGGCGGAAACGGAAAGCAAATTGTAACCAAGGGTTTTGACAAGCATGACATCCACAAGAGTAATGTTGTGTGCAACCACAACCTTGCCAAAACCCAATACCTCGGATGTAGAATTATCGCCAAAGGAGACGGTGATATCATTAATGTTAGGCCTCAACTCCTTGACGAGGTTCTTGCCGCCGGTCATATGACTTGTACATCCACTATCAAGTACCCATTTTGAACCTCCGGCGGCATAGTCCTACATGAGATCAATTCTTGGATTTAGGTACCCATTTTGCAATGGGTCCTCTTTTGTTAGCAACAAGGGTCTTCGGGACCCAAATAGACCAAGCAACATAACCATCATATGGGCCAACATATTTAGCATAAACATCACCATAATAATCTTTAAATAAAACATAGTGAGGGTTAGCAATTCCCGCATCATCATCATTCATGGCTTTGCCCTTGGAGGCTTCACCATTAGTGACGACTTTCTTCTTTTCTTGTGCGGGCTTGGCCTTTTGCTTGTTTGTCTTCTTTGCCTTGGCATTAAAACCAAGGCCCTCCTTCCCATTGTTTGATCTTTGCTTACTCAAAAGATCATCCAAAGAAAGTTTACTTTGGGGGGAGGAGGCCTTAGCAAGTTCATCCTTCAACCTAGCATTCTCCTCAACAATGTTTGCATGATCACATAGAGGAGTAGAGGAACTAGGCACATCATATGAAGCAAGCCTAATTTGAAGTTGCTCAAACGACTTGGATAGGAGAGTGTATTCACTCTTCAAAGCTTTGTGAGCTTTGTCTAGTTCATCTAGATCCTTCACAAGTTTCTCATGATCAACCCCAAATTGGGCCTTTTCCTTTGTAAACACTTTATTCTTAGCCCTAGCAAGATCTCTAGCTTTAGTGAGCTTGTTAATTTTATCTTGAGGCTCTTCAATATTTTCTAACCTCTCTTCAAGAGAAGATATGGTTTCTTGACATTCCTCAAGAGCATTTTTAAGAGCATGGATTTCGAGAGAGTCTTCTCTCTCTATTTGACCCTTTTTCTCAAGCATAGCACTTTGTTGAGCTAAACGAATCATGAGGTTTGAAACATGCTTTTTAGTGTTACCTTGTAGGTTGAGAATGAAATCATCAAAATCTAGCATTTCTTGTTTCACTTTTAGGCTAGCATCATCAACCCCTAGTTCACTAGATATGTTAGGGATAGAGGGGTTAGGAGATGATACCTCGGAGGATTTAGCCATGAGGCAACTTTCTTCCTCCACAAGGAAGACCTCATTGGGGGATTCACTTGGTGATGAAGAATTAGTGGAGAGGGAGGCAAGAGCAATCAATCCATTGGAGGATGCATCTTCTTCATCATCAACATCATCATCTCCGGAGGTATACTCTTCTTGAGTTGATAGCACGATAGATGTGTCCAAGGAGGACCTTGCCATGAAGCAATGTGCATTCTTGATAGGAGGGTTCTCATTGGGAGATTCAAAGAGGGATGAAGAGGGTATGTTGGTGGTGACAATGGCGGCCAATTCCTTTGAGCTTTCTTCATCTTCATCACCACTAGAACTTTCAACTTCATCGGAAGAATATTCTTCCCTTGTTACTAGCACAACTCTTGAGGGCCTCTTGCCCTTCTTGGTCTTGTTGTTGTAGAACTTCTTGTTGGGGGCTTTTGAATACTTGCCCTTGGTGTCCTTGCTCTTGTCCTTGGGAATGAGCCTTCCATTATGAAGCTCTCTATTTTCATAGGGGCATTCGGCAATGAAGTGGCGCTTGTCATCACAATTGTAGCAAGATCTTGTCTTTGGACCAAAGCTAGTGAAACCACTTTTGTTGTTCCTCTTGATGTTGTCTTCCTTGGCCTTGGAGGGATCAACCCAAAAGGATTTTGCATGGAAGGCCATGTGATCATGGTAGTGACATTGCAAATCTTCCGGATAGGACATACTCCAAGATGCCCTATAAGATTCTTGAGGAATCACCTCTTCACCGGAGTTGACCACCAAGGCAAGATTGGAACCTTTTGCCATTCCAAGAGCACGATTGCGAGAATCATGAGAGGCTTCCTCAAGCACCTTGAGAGCTTGCATCTCGTGCACGACTTGTTGAGAGGTGAGAGAGGAATAGCATTCCCTTCCCACAAGAGTCTTGACATCGATGGGCACAAATGGCATCATGCATTCAATGTACTTCTCCTTGATCCAAGAGTCATTTATGTGGGTGGCACCAATAAGCCGGAAGGCGTTGGCAACGGTGAGAAGTCTTCCATACATATCTTCATGATCTTCATCCGGTAGTCTCAAGAACCCTTCGGCTTTATTCTTGAGGGCATTATACTTGTTCCTCCTTGTGCTCTCACTTCCAATGCAACTCGCGGTCAAACCATCCCAAGCTTCCTTGGCGGTGGTGTAGTTTCGAACACGATGCAATTCCTTTGTCCCCACACTTGATTGAATCATGTGCAAGGCGGTGTTGTTGAGTTGACTCTCAATGGCTTCTCTTCTAGTCAAATTGTCGGGGTTGTATGGCTTGAAGCCTACCTTGATGATTCTCCATAATTCATTGGAGGCACTACAAACATGAGAGCGGAACTCAAATTGCCAAGTATCGAAATCCTCAATAGAAAACTTAGGTGGGTCGCCCCTAATGTTCAAATGAGGCATGGGAACCGGTATATCGGGTGATTGGAAAGGTGGAGGTACTCGATTGTAGCTCTCATCTCCACTAGTTCCCCTAGGAGATGCACTTGTAGATTTGATAGTGTTTAAGTTATCACCCTCTACGGGTTTGGTAGATGAGGGTAAGTCCGAAGCCTCTCCCTCATTTAACGCACCCGTGTCTTTTACCTCTACACTAGGAGCCTTGGGAAGGGCCGGAGCCAAAAGCTCGGCTATCATCTTTTTCATGCTTTCCATTTGGGCTTCCATGGAGGACTTCAACGAATTGAAGTCTTCCATGGAGACCGTCGTGGCGGCCCCTTCCGAGGGCACCTCGTCCGGCATACTCTTAGGCGGTTAAGCCCGAAATAAGAGCCGAGGCTCTGATACCAATTGAAAGGATCGTATGCCGCACCTAGAGGGGGGGGTGAATAGGTGCTAACCAATTTTTAGTTCTTTTTCAAATTAGGCTTGACACGAAAGGTAAATTCTCTAGATATGCAACTAAGTGAATTTACCTATATGACAAGGATATCAACTAAGCAAGGTATAGCTACACAATAGTAGATAGAGTGGGATAGAGGTAACCGAGAGTGTAGCACGCGATGACACGGAGATGATTCCCGTAGTTCCCTTCCTTTGCAAGAAGGTACGTCTACGTTTGGAGGAGTGTGGTTGCTACGCAAGCCAAACCAACAGCCACGAAGGCTTCACTCGGATCTCCTGTGAGCAACGCCACGAAGGCCTAGCCCACTTCCACTAAGGGATTTCCTCGAGGCGGAAACCGGGCCTTTACAAAGTTCTTGGGGCACACATCCACAACCAAATTGGAGGCTCCCAAATCTGTAACAATACAACAATCAACAACAACACATCAACAACAAATCAACTAGGGAACCAAATAGGAACACTAGCATGAGATCCCTCAAACAAGAGAGGGAAATGAAGAACGCTTCGGTGAGGATGTAGATCGGTGTCTTCTCCTTCGAATCCCCAAAGATCAAGAGCTTTGGTTGGGGGAGGAAGGAGATCTTGCAAATCTTGACTTTCTTGAGGTGGCTCTAATGGAGGTGGCTTGGCAGATTTCTTGTCTAATGATTGAGCAAGCAACCAAGGTAGAAGAAGGGGGGTATTTATACCCCCACTCGAAATTGAGCCGTTGCTGCTTCCGGGGGCCCGGATAATCCGGTGTAAGTAGGGGCCGGATAATCCGGCCCCCCCGGATAATCCGGCCTTCGGGGCAAAACCGTGACATTATCCGGCCAAAAGTCCGGCCCCCCTACTGAGCTGCTTTTCTTCCAGTCCTTAGCCAAAATCGAGGGGGCCGGATATTTCCAAAATATCCGGCCCGGATAATCCGGCCCTGGTACAATACCGGGACATTATCCGGCCAAATGTCCGGCCCCCCTACTGAGCTGCTTTTCTTCCAGTCCTTAGCCAAAATCGAGGGGGCCGGATATTTCCAAAATATCCGGCCCGGATAATCCGGCCCTGGTACAATACCGGGACATTATCCGGCCAAATGTCCGGCCCCCTACCGAGCTGCTTTTCCTCGAAGACTTAGCCAAAAACGGGGGCCGGATATTTCAAGAATATCCGGCCCGGATTATCCGGCCTCGGCCAAACTTTTTCGAGAGAACTTTTGACATGCGATCAAATCCAACACACATGTAATAAGAACTATGTAATCCCTGTACCACTTAATCAAACATTAGTGTATCACATGTATTGTCATCAAACACACAAAACATAACGTGAGAGATGTTCTTTCATCTGGAGTGATCCCCTTCAGCTCCATCTCAGCCTCTTGTGCATCCCACTTACGCATGGCTACTTCGTAGCCCCCTCGCCCCGTATGATGGTGATATTTATTTTCGCTTGCATTCTTCTTGTTTTTCTTGGACAGGTTCACAGCCTCCTCTGATTCTTTGTACTTCACAAATTCTTTCCAATTATGCTCCTGCTTCGCTAGGTAGTTCTCGAATAATGGAGGCTTCTTCTCTTTCTTATAAGCTTTCCATAACCGGTTCTTATACGCTCGGAAAAGTTCCCCCATCTTCTTAAGAGCCCATTTCTTCACTAGCGCCCTCTGCTTGGAATTCTCAGAGTCCGATCCCAAATTTGGCAAAGTGAAATGTGACATGAGGTCGTCAAAAAGTGTGTTCTTGTACCTATCGGCAACCTGATCTTCGGACACATTCTTGGTCTTGTTCCATTCTCTAACAAGTGATCGGGATATGATCTCTAACCACAACTCCGCACCGATTCTTAAATGTCACTCCGACACTCGCGGGTGCCACGGGTTGGCCTTCCGGTGATATAGCTTCAATGTTGAAGTGGTCTTTTTGCCCAGCTCTCTTTGCCGGGCCTCGTTTCTCCAACTTATCTTCGGAGGCCTAAGAGAATAAAAATCAGTTAATTTATATACATATGTACATATAGAATTCCATTAATGCCTCAACTGATCGTATACCTCGTCATTACCGGAGCCGTCGGCTTCTCCATCACCGGAGCCGCCGACTTCTCCATGATCACCGGAGCCGCCGACTTCTCCATCACCGGAGCCGCCGGCTTCTCCATCACCATCGCGGATTATGTTCTCGAAAATGTCTTCCTGTTCCAAGTCCCGTTCGAATTGATCCATTGTTTCTGCAAAAAATTAAATCGATAAGTACATGTTCTAACCCTAACCCTAATCAAACACTAACCAAACCCTAACCCTAGCTAACCAACACTAACCTAACCCTAACACTAATCGGCGTCGGTTGTTCGCGAGAGGGAGAGGGCCGGTGTCGGCGTCGGTTGTTCGCGAGAGGGAGAGAAGATGGGAGTTGCAGCGTCGGTGGTTTTCGCGAGAGGGAGAGATAGGTGTTTGCGTGAGGGAGAGGGCCGGTGTCGGCGTCGGTTGTTCGTGACAGGGAGAGAAGAGGGGTGTCGGCGAGTGTTGTTCGCGAGAGGGAGAGGGGTGTCGGCGAGTGTTTGCGTCGGTTGTTCGCGAGAGGGAGAGGGGTGTCGGCGAGTGTTCGCGAGATGGAGAGGGGTGTCGGCGAGTGTTGTTCGCAAGAGGGAGAGCGGTGTCGGCGAGTGTTGTTCGCGAGAGTGTTTGCGTCGGTTGTTTACAAGCTAACTAATACAAAATTTAAACTAATATAAAATTTAATCTAACTAACTACAAGATTTGAATTAATACAAAATTTAAACTAAGTAACTACAAAATTTGAATTAACTATGTACAAAATACTAATACTAATACTAACCAATATAACTAACTAATCTAAATACTAATACTAATACTAACTAATATAACTAACTAATCTAAATACTAATACTAATACTAACTAACTAATACTAATTAAAACTAAAATACTAATACTAACTAAACTAAACTAACTAACTAATAACTAATTAAAAAAAGGCATGGCCGGTCGGCCGGCACCGGCGGCCGCGCGGGGCGACGGAGGGTGGCGGCTACCTGCAGGGTGGCGCAGAGGTGGCGGCGGTGGCCGGGGGTGCCCCAGAGGAGGCGGCGGCCGGAGCGGCGCGCGCAGATCAAGGCGAGGCGGCGCAGATCGAGGCGAGGCGGCGCAGATCGAGGCGGGGCGGCGCAGAGGCGGCGTAGATCGAGGCGGGACGGCGAAGAGGCGGCTCAGAAGTGGCGGGCGCGGCGGCCGGAGGCGAGGAAGATGGCCGGCGGCGGCGGCGGCGAAAATGGGCAGCCTGGCGGCGCAATTTTGCTAAGGGAATGGCCTCCGTGTGTCGCGGGTGGAGGCACCGCCCGCGGCGCCCAGGTTTTTATACCTAACCCCTTTTGTCGCGGGTCGTGCCACCACCCGCGATAAAAGGGGGGGCCTTTTATCGCGGGCCGTGGCACGACCCGCGACAAAGGGGTAGGAGCTGATCCGTGGGAAGCTGCATCCAACGGCTCGGCCGTTTGAATCCAACGGCCTAGAGCCGTTGGATGGGCTGTGCCACGGATCGACATACCCCGATCTTCACCCCTTTTTCTTTTTTCTATTTTAAATTAATAAAACTATTATTTCAATAACTTTTGAATGGTAACTCAAATACAAATGTTTTATATATGAATATTGATCGGAAAAAGCTAATGGACATGAATATGACATCCATATACCTATTTGCATCTCGCATCATATGAAACGGATAGTCGTGTATGTTTCACCCCTTTTCACCGCCGCCGTGCCACACGTGTCGCGTCCCGTCGACGCCGTCGTGCGACGTGTCGTCACCGCTTCCACGTGCCTCGCCCCGCCGACGCCGGCGTGCGACGTGTAGCCACCGCTTCCACGTGCCTCGCCCCGCCGACGCCGGCGTGCGACGTGTAGCCACCGCTTACACGTGCCATGCCCCGCGTGCGCTATATAGAGCGACGAGTGCGGGCGCAACCACACGTCGCCACCGCCTCCTCCGCTCATTCATCTCCGGGATGCCTCCACGTCGTCGAGGGCGTCCGGTTTCCGTGGCATTCGAGTGCGTCCGAGCGGTAGGTTCACCGCCGAGATACGCGCCGGTGGCTTCCGCCTCACCCTCGGCACGTACAACACACCGGAGCTGGCGGCGCGCGCTTACGACGCCGCGGCGTGGCGCTTTCGGCGGCCAGGGCGCGACATGAACTTCCCGGATGTTGAATCGCTAGAGGAGGCGGAGTTCCTCGCGCCACCGCCGTGCCTCGTCGACGACGAGGACCGACGCCGGCACCGCCAGGTGCAGCGTAGGATCGCCATCGCCGAGCGCGACGAGCAGTTGATGCGCCAGTGGAGGGCGCAGTTCCCCAACGATGTCAACAACACCGACGCGTTCTTTGCTAACCTTAGGGCACAACGCAGGTCCGACAGGCGGCACCGTCGGTCCGTCGCCGCCTTCGAGCTCGAGAACCCGAATACAACTTGGACCGAAAACGACCCTCGGTGGGATGACATTTGGATGGAGACAACCTCCGACGACGAGTAGAGACTAGACTAGTAATTTATCTATTTTATTGTAATTTCAATAAAGTCGTTGTCGGTTCTATTGGTTTAAATTTAGTTTATAAAGTCGTTGACGGTTGTTTTTGTTCAATAAAGTGGTTGACACGAAATTTATTACGATTGAACTGAAATTAAAGTACAGAGCTCAACTGAAAAATAAGATACATGGCCAGATTCGAATGTTGGAGCCATTAAATCATAGCCATGCCTAGCCCTATAATAGTCGCCACTGTAGTCATCATAGTCGCCGACGTCATCGTCGCTACCTTCGGGGTCGCGGTTGTCGAACCTCGACGGATGACCACACGTGGGCTGGGATTGAGGGTAGCGCAGGCGGGGGCCACGATAGGCCATGACGCTCTGGAGAGTCCGGCCGCGCCACCACATCCGACGGCCGGCCTCGTTGAAGTTCGAAGGAGGCGGGCCATCCTCCTCGTACCTGGCAACCGCCCTCTCACGCCGATTGATGAAGAAGCTGTCCCAAGTCGGGCTGTAGTCGGGATGCCACTGGGGATTCCTCCGCTGCTCAGGCGTGAGCTCGAAATAGTAGTGGTTCGTGATGGCCATCTCGCGTGGCACACCTAGAGGGATAGGAGGGACCGGTACGCCTCCGACGCTCAGTAACCAGCCGGTCGGGACGCGGTAGCCGGGCGGGCCGGGGTAGTTCGAGGCGCAAAGCACCTCCGCCTCCGGGGTGTTAGACATACGATGGAAGCCATGGGAGAGAGTGATGAGGTTTGCAGATATGAGTCCAAGCCTACATATATATAGTGGAAAAATGGCGAGAATGCGGGAAGAAAATAGGCGGGAACAAAGTGGCGCGCGAAACTTTCATCCCGGGTGGAGTCTCAAACCGGGACAAAAGACTGGGGGAGGCTTATCTAGGAGGGCCTTATCTGGGGGGGATGATGTGCGGGTAACCTTTTGTCACGGTTGGTGGCTGCAACCGGGACTAAAGTTGTCGGCAGGATAACGATGTGTCGGTAACCTTTTGTCACGGTTGGTGGCTGCAACCGGGACTAAAGCTGTCGGCAGGATAAGGACGCGTGGGTGGACGCACTGCTCGATGAGATAAAGCATGTAGCGCACGAGGCCCTGTCGAAGGAACAAGACAAAGTAGAAGCGGTGTCGTGCCTATAAAAGCAACATCGATACGCCTTGCCAAGCAGATCAACAAGCCAAGCACAGTTTCATTCCCATGGATGAAGGAAAGGGTTGGGAAATCTCCCGTGGCGCAGCTTCTCGAAGATGTCGTTGGTGCACACACCCTACGGCATCTTCGGAAGCTGCTCCTCGGAAAAATTTCCCTGCAAGCCCGTGAAAGACTCCGTCTCCTCTAACAGTGTTGGGGAAAGGGTTCTCATTATTACATAAATGGAGAGATTGTCTTGGGAACTATATATGAAGAATACATTATTACATCGCCATCTAGTGTTGTGATCTTCTACGCCGTAGCCATGGAGAATCTTCATCATTTAGTAAGATGCTTGGGTCAATTTTCACCGTGAAGGGCGGAATTTCTTTAAACTTATTATAATCTTCCGACATGTCCGTCTTGTCATCCACTCCCACGATGTTTCTTTTCCCCGAAAGAACTATGTGGCGCTTTGGCTCCTCGGTTGATGTATTCTTTTGTTGATTTCTTTTTCTTGATTTGCTAGACATGTCCTTCACGTAGAAAACTTGAGCCACCTCACTGGCTAGGACAAATGGCTCGTCAGAGTACGCAAGATTGTTGGGATCCACTTGTTATCATACCGTACTTATCGTCAATATGTATACCGCTGAGCTTCACCCATTTGCACCGAAACAAAGGGACCTTAAAAGTGGGACCATAGTCAAGTTCCCATATCTCCTCTATGTATCCATAATATGTGGTGGTCTGCCCATTCTCGTCTTTTGCATCGAAGCGGACACCGCTGTTTTGGTTGGTGCTCTTTTTATCTTGGTCGATCGTGTAAAATGTATTCCCATTTATCTCGTACCCTTGGAATGTACATATGTTTGAAGATGGTAACCTGGCCAACAAGTACAGCTGCTCCACAACAGATGGGTCATTAATGAGATGTCTTTGCAACCAACTGCCGAATGTATTCATGTGTTGACGTGTAATCAAGGACTCGGGCTGGCCCGGATTTATTTCTCGTAAAACATTCTTATGTTTCTCGATGTACGGAGCCACCAAGATGGAATTGTATAGAACTGTGTAGTGTGCTTGATTGAAAGAAATCTTGTCCCTGCACACCGTTGCTTTCCTTCCTAGTGTGCCTTTTCCAGTCAGCCTCCCCTCATACCGAGATTCAGGAACACCAATCGGCTTAAGGTCGGGAAGAAAGTCAACACAAAACTCAATGACCTCCTCGGTTCCAGTAGCCCTTTGAGATACTTCCTTCCGGCCTAGCTCGGTTATGAACATATTTCTTTAAGACTCCCATGAACCTCTCGAAGGGGAACATATTGTGTAGAAATACAGGACCGAGAATTCTAATCTCTTCAACTAGGTGAACGAGGAGGTGCGTCATAATATTGAAGAAGGATGGTGGGAACAACAACTCGAAGCCGACAAGACATTCGACCACATCTTCCCGTAATCCCGACAAAGTTTCGGATCCATTACCTTCTGAGAAATTGCGTTGAGGAATGCACATATCTTCACAATGACTAGTCGAACATTTTCTGGTAGAAGTCCCCTCAATGCAACCGGAAGCAATTGTGTCATAAGCACGTGAAAGTCATGGGACTTCAGGTTCTGGAATTTTTTCTCCTTCATATTTACTATCCCCTTTATATTCGACGAGAAACCAGATGGAACCTTGATACTGAATAGGGCTTCAAAAAGATCTCCTTCTCTTGTTTGGTAAGAGCGTAGCATGGCAGGCCCTACAAACCGCCCTGGATGATTGCCGTTTCGTCCTTTATGACTTTCCTGGTCCTCCCGTGCTTCTGGTGTATCTTTTGTCTTTCCATACACGCCCAGAAAACCTAGAATATTCACACAAAGATTCTTGGTCAGGTGCATCACGTCGATTGCAGAGCGGACTTCCAGGACTTTCCAATATTCTAGCTCCCAAAAAATAGATTTCTTCTTCCACATGGGCGCGTGTCCGTCATCGTCTTTCGGAACAGGTCGACTGCTCGGACCCTTTGCAAAGATAACATTTAAATCCTTGACCATGTCAAATATATCAGCACCACTACGGGGGACAGGCTTCGGACGGCGGTCAGCCTCGCCATCGAAATGCTTGCCTTTTTTCCTTAAGGGATGCTTGCGCGGAAGGAAACGACGATTGAACGGGTACACAACTTTTTTGCTTTTTCCCAAATATTTACTTTCAGTCTCATCTAAACAGTGTGTGCATGCATTGTATCCTTTGTTCGTCTATCCTGAAATGTTACTAAGAGCAGACCAATCATTGATGGTTACGAATAGCAACGCTCGTAGGTCAAATTCTTGCTCGGTGTGCTCATCCCACACACGTACACCTGGTTTGGCCCACAACTCCAAAAGTTCATCGACTAATGGCCTTAGGTACACATGAATGTCGTTGCCCGGTTGCTTTGGGTCTTGGATAAGCACTGGCATCATAATGAACTTCCGCTTCATGCACAACCAAGGAGGAAGGTTGTAGATACATAGAGTCACGGGCCAGGTGCTGTGACTGCAGCTCTGCTCCCAAAAGGATTCATGCCATCCGTACTTAGACCAAAGTATAAGTTCCTTGCCTCACCCGCAAAATCCGGGAACTCTCTCCCGATGTTTCTCCACCGCCGACCATCAGCGGGGTGCCTCAACATCGCGTCTTTCTTACGTTCTTCCATGTGCCATCGCAACAACTTGGCATGCTCTTTGTTTCTGAACAAACGTTTCAACCGTGGTATTATGGGTGTAGGATAACGTAGCATAGAAAACAAAAATTTTCCTATCGCAAACACGCAATCCAAGCCAAGATGCAATCTAGAAGACGGTAGCAACGAGGGGGTATCGAGTCTCACCCTTGAAGAGATTCCAAAGCCTACAAGATGAGGCTCTTGTTGCTGCGGTAGACGTTCACTTGCCGCTTGCAAAAGCGCGTAGAAGATCTTGATCACGATCGGTTCCGGCGCTACGAACGGGCAGCACCTCCGTACTCGGTCACACGTTCGGTTGTTGATGAAGACGACGTCCACCTCCCCGTTCCGGCGGGCAGCGGAAGTAGTAGCTCCTCTTGAATCCGACAAGGCACGACGGCGTGGTGTCGGTGGTGGTGGAGAATCCCGGCGGAGCTTCGCTAAGCGTGCGGGGAAGAAGGAGGAGTGGGGCGGCTAGGGTTTGGGGAGAGGGGGTGGCCGGCCTCCAAGGGGTGCGGCCAAGGTGGTGGCTTTTGTGTGTTCGGCCTCCTCCCCTATGCCCCTCATTATATAGGTGGAACCCAAGTGTTGGTGTCCAAGTCTTCGAATAAGACCCGAAACCAAATCCTTCCATAGGAGGGGGCAATCCTAGCCCAACTAGGACTCCCACCCAAAGGTGGGATTCCCACCTCCCATGTGGGGGGTGGCCGGCCCCCTATGGTGGAGTCCACTTGGGACTCCACCCCATCTAGGGCTGGCCGGCCATGGAGGTGGAGTCCCTTGTGGACTCCACCTTCCTTGGTGGTTTCTTCCGGACTTTTCTAGAACCTTCTAGAACCTTCCATAGAACCTTCCGCGACATTTTTATTCACATAAAATGACATCCTATATATGAATCTTATTCTCCGGACCATTCCGGAACTCCTCGTGATGTCCGGGATCTCATCCGGGACTCCGAACAAATATTCGAACTCCATTCCATATTCAAGTTCTACCATTTCAACATCCAACTTTAAGTGTGTCACCCTACGGTTCGTGAACTATGTGGACATGGTTGAGTACTCACTCCGACCAATAACCAATAGCGGGATCCGGAGATCCATAATGGCTCCCACATATTCAACGATGACTTTAGTGATCGAATGAACCATTCACATACGATACCAATTCCCTTTGTCACGCGATATTTTACTTGTCCGAGGTTTGATCTTCGGTATCACTCTATACCTTGTTCAACCTCGTCTCCGACAAGTACTCTTTACTCGTACCGTGGTATGTGGTCTCTTATGAACTTATTCATATGCTTGCAAGACATTAGACGACATTCCACCGAGAGGGCCCAGAGTATATCTATCCGTCATCGGGATGGACAAATCCCACTGTTGATCCATATGCCTCAACTCATACTTTCCGGATACTTAATCCCACCTTTATAACCACCCATTTACGCAGTGGCGTTTGATGTAATCAAAGTACCTTTCCGGTATAAGTGATTTACATGATCTCATGGTCATAAGGACTAGGTAACCATGTATCGAAAGCTTATAGCAAATAACTTAATGACGAGATCTTATGCTACGCTTAATTGGGTGTGTCCATTACATCATTCATACAATGATATAACCTTGTTATTAATAACATCCAATGTTCATGATTATGAAACTAATCATCCATTAATCAACAAGCTAGTTAAGAGGCATACTAGGGACTTCTTTGTTTGTCTACATATCACACATGTACAAATGTTTCGGTTAATACAATTATAGCATGATATATAAACATTTATCATAAACATAAAGATATATAATAATAACCACTTTATTATTGCCTCTAGGGCATATCTCCTTCGATCTCCCACTTGCACTAGAGTCAATAATCTAGTTTACATTTGTAAAGATATAACACCTTGGCCTTATGGTGCTTTATCATGTATTGCTCACGGGAGAGGTTTTTAGTCAACGGATCCGACACGCTCGAAACGTATGTATTTTGTAATTCATTTGCGTCTCAACGCATCACTCATTTCCAAATGAGTCGACATTAAATATGTTTGGTCTTTTGGTGGAACCTTAATTCCGCGGTCTGAAATATGTCACTAATATTGTCACACACAATATAGCTTCAAAGTTCGACTGCGTCGGAAATACACCAAGTTCTCAAAGAACCTCATGACTTAACATCCTTTGTTATTGTCAAAACAATGACATACTCGCCTTCTTTTGTAGAATCCGTCACAATATTTAGAACTCTTCTAAATCTAGCATAGACAACTTCTAGCTCATTGTGCTACTTTTAAACAACACTTAATCTAATTTGAGATTGAAATTATATTTTATATGTGACAAAACCAATATCGGTGTAACACCTTACGGCGATTTGTTTGTCATTTCTTCATACAAAAATATATATATATATATATCCTTAGTTCTTCTA
The DNA here is from genome assembly GCF_022539505.1 of Lolium rigidum. NCBI lineage: Eukaryota > Viridiplantae > Streptophyta > Magnoliopsida > Poales > Poaceae > Lolium > Lolium rigidum. The sequence goes on from NC_061512.1 coordinate 166,168,963, forward strand.
AAGTACTCAAGGATATTCTTACTGTCGTCCAATGATCATCATATGAATCATTCCGGTATATGCTCATAACACTTTATAGCACATGATATCCGATTGTGTACATATTATTCGTGATCTATAATCACTCATGTGTTTTTACTCATTGAGTGTCAGATACACTCAAGTCTTGTTAAAACTTCACATGACAAGAACATTTTCTTAATATTTCTATATTGAACTACTTCAATATCCATCATATGTACTTTGACTTAAACTTATTTATGTGTTTCAATCTATCTTCATAGATCTTGACACTAAATTCGTTTCGATCCATATCCTTTCATTGAAGTTAATTCTCAATGAAACCTTTTTAATCAAGTATATAATTACATCATTTATAACCAACTATATGTCACCTACATAAAGTATTATAAATGTGTCTTAGCGCTCCCACTTAATTTCTTGCAAATGCAAGTCTCTTCATCGTCTACGATGAAATCAAAAACTCTTTGACTATTTCATCTAGTGAAGATTCCAACTCCGTGATACTTACTTCATCCAATTGAAGCTTGTATACCTATCTAGTATTCCATGGACCAGCAAAACTCTTGGTTGTATCTTGTATACACCTTTAATACATACTTCTGATAAGTAATGTATTTTGCCATCCTACTAGCATATCTCATAAAAGAAATATGTAGTGATTACTTAGAATAATCCACATAGACTATAAGCATTGCTACGGAAGATCTAATCTTATCGTATTCAACTCTTTGAACATTGTCGTAAACAATTTTTCGATAAGTCAAGCTTTCTTCAAGGATATTTCATCCAAGTCTATCAATTTCATAGATCCATTTACTTTCATAAAGTATTCATCTATCTTGGATTTTATGGCGCATGGCCATTTTAACGGAGTCAGGGCCCATCATAACTTCTTTGTTTTGTAGTTGGTTTATCATTGTTCAAAATCAATCCTTTGTCCACAAATCATTTATTTGATCACAAAGTAAACCATACCTACAAGGTTCAATATGTACTTCGATCTCCATGGCTAAAACACTTTGTAGTCATGAGAGCCATGATCGTCGTGGCCGCTTCCGAAACTAATTCCGATGTCTGTGCTACTCGATCATTATGCTCGGGTTCATAAACCTTATCAAAATATATTGTCCTCCCACTCAAATACTTCACTCGAAACAATTTCTCGGAAATAAGAAACATTGACAAACACTTTTGTCTTTATCTTGTGGGAAGAATTCCCAATTAAATCTCTCGGGATAACCAACAAAGACATTCATCCGATTTTGGTTGACTATTAGGGTTTATACCCATGCCATAACTTGTATGGTGTCATTTCAACGGATCATGATGATGCTCTATTCAGTGTAAAAGCGGTAGTCACTAAAGCATAATCCACAAATATATAATGGCATCAATATTTTATCTCATCATTGATCCAACAAAGTTTGGACATATCTCTTGGATACTTCATCATCACTATGATACTCCAAGAAACGTAAGTTGTAGAACAATTTCATAACTCTCTTAGATGTTCGCTAAAACTCGTAATTCAAATATTTCCACCATGATCCAATCATAGATATTTGATTTTTCTATTACGATGATTTCCGCTTCATGCTGAAATTTATTTGAATCCTATTCAAATGTTTCAAACTTTTCCTTATTGAATATATCCACATATATACTCAATTCATTGTTTGAAAGTTTTCATGAAGTAGAAGAATCTTCCGCACACAACTATGCCCGATGAACCACATATATCATTATGTATGTTTTCACTAAGTTAGTTTGCCCGTTCAACTCTTCGGCCTATGAACGGTATTTCGGTCATTACCTTTTAGAAAAGATTTTGCAAGTGCCAAACGATTCAACAAATCGAATGACTCCAAAAATCCATTTGCATGGAGTTCCTTCATGCGATCCTTTCTAACATGACCTAAATTGCGGTTCCACAAATAAGTGGAATTTCAAATCATTTGCCTTATGGCATTTTTAGCGTCAGTGTTATGTATGTGTGTTTCACCATTAAGATTTATAATAACTTATCCATCGTACATGGAGTAATGTCATAATTTGAACAACTCATTGTTTTCATTTGACCAGAGCAAAATAACAATTATTAAGTTCTTTATTATAAATTCTAAGGGCTAGATAGAATGCCAACGACGAACATAATAACACTTTATTTTGTTCCGGACGTGCATTCCTATCATATTCCTTGTCGATCACTTAGGCCATTGTATTCTTGTATTGCGTTGTTTTGTATGACACTTCATACCAACCAATATGGTACTAATACCCAAGAATTTCATTGTGTGACTTAACTAGGAATACAACCATAACATGTATATCATTTATATACACCTGAGCTAGACTTTCTAGTCTTTTCTTTTCTTTTGCCAAAATATCTTTTGCAGTTTCTCTTTTAGCTTTTCTCATTATTCGGAAAAACATTTCAACATCAATAACTTCTAGGTTTGTTGGTCAAATACCAATAACCTTGAGGTTCTTACTTTGAAGTTGATCATCATATGACAAGTGTTTCAGATTTCACTATTAGTAAATTTGTAATATGATGAACAATTTCACTCATAATTTTATCCATCAATTCATGATAACTTTCTGAGACCATGTCTGTACATGCTAGGCTCATAAAGTTTAAACCTTAGTATTCGCATATGCAAATCTGGCTTGCACCCGTTGGAAGCACACGTAGAATCTATAACACCCGATCATCACGTGATGCTTCGAAACGACGAGTCTTAGCAACGGTGCATACTAAGGACAATCACTTCATGGATATGCGAATATCGTTAGTGCCCCAATAGTTGGAGGATTGGGACGCCTTGCGTCTTCAACCTTCGTACATTCCCATAAAACTTATGAGTTTATGTAGTCTCACCAAATTTATATTCTATCATCTTGCAATAAGGTCTTAGATATCACATATATCTCGTACCTTGATTATTTCGAAAACTAAATTTTCAGCTCCTTACTTTTCAAACAGATTTGAACTTCAAGTTTCACGGAGACAAGATAACTTTAGGTACTAATTGAAACCATAGCTCTCTGAATCAACAAAGTGAGTTTCACTAAATGTTTGCAATAGGACTTAATCATTTCTTGATTCATTAACAATACGGTACCAAACCGTAAAGTTTCTAGTCAGATTTTAACGAGTATTTCTATCTCAATTATAAGACTAGCGCATAGTAGTAAACGGATGCCAATACTACAAAATTAATTCAAAATACTACTCAGACTATGTTTATGATAATTAGTTCATGTTTTAATCTAATTACTAATGAACTCCCACTTAATACAACATCCCTCATAGTTGTTAAGTGGTACACGATCCAAATCCACTATACCAAAACCGATCATCACGTGAGATGATGTAGCTTCAATGGTGAACATCAACATGTTGATCATATCATCCATATGACTCGTGTTCAACCTTTCGGTTTCCGTTGTCCCGAGGCCATGTCACGTACATGCTAGGCTCGTCAAGCAAACCCAAGTATTCCGCGTGTGCAACATGGCTTACACCCGTTGTATGTGAATCGTTGAATCTATCACATCCGATCATCACGAGATGCTTCGAAACGACGAACTGTTACAACGGTGCATACAAGGGGAGAACACTTTATTATCTTGATATTAATGTGAGGGATCATCTTATAATGCTACCGTCGCGATCTAAGCAAAATAAGATGCATAAAGGATTAACATCACATGCAGTTCATATGTGATATGATATGGCCCTTTTGTCTTTGCGCCTTTGATCTTCATCTCCAAAGCACCGACATGATCTCCATCATCTTCGGGCATGATCTCCATCATCGTCGGCGTAGCGTCAAGGTTCATGGCGCCGTCTTCATGGTTGTTCACCTCATGTAGCAACTATTACAACTACTTTGAAATACTACTCAACATGAAATTTAAAGACAACCATAAGGCTCCTGCCGGTTGCCACAATACAATAATGATCATCTCATACATATTCATCATCACATTATGGCCATATCACATCACCAAACCCTGCAAAAACAAGTTAGACGTCTCTAATTTGGTTTGCATATTTTACGTGGTTTAGGGTTTTCGAGTAAGATCTAATCTACCTACGAACATGAACCACAACGGTGATACTAGTGTTGTCAATAGAAGAGTAAATTGAATCTTCACTATAGTAGGAGAGACGAGACACCCGCAAAGCCTCTTATGCAATACAAGTTGCATGTCGAACGAGGAACAAGTCTCATGAACGCGGTCATGTAAAGTTAGTCCGAGCCGCTTCATCCCACTATGCCACAAAGATGCAAAGTACTCAAACTAAAGATAACAAGAGCATCAACGCCCACAAAACCATTGTGTTCTACTCGTGCAACCATCTATGCATAGACACGGCTGCGATACCACTCGTAGGATAACGTAGCATAGAAAACAAAAATTTTCCTATCGCAAACACGCAATCCAAGCCAAGATGCAATCTAGAAGACGGTAGCAACGAGGGGGTATCGAGTCTCACCCTTGAAGAGATTCCAAAGCCTACAAGATGAGGCTCTTGTTGCTGCGGTAGACGTTCACTTGCCGCTTGCAAAAGCGCGTAGAAGATCTTGATCACGATCGGTTCCGGCGCTACGAACGGGCAGCACCTCCGTACTCGGTCACACGTTCGGTTGTTGATGAAGACGACGTCCACCTCCCCGTTCCAGCGGGCAGCGGAAGTAGTAGCTCCTCTTGAATCCGACAGCACGACGGCGTGGTGTCGGTGGTGGTGGAGAATCCCGGCGGAGCTTCGCTAAGCGTGCGGGGAAGAAGGAGGAGTGGGGCGGCTAGGGTTTGGGGAGAGGGGTGGCCGGCCTCCAAGGGGTGCGGCCAAGGTGGTGGCTTTTGTGTGTTCGGCCTCCTCCCCTATGCCCCTCATTATATAGGTGGAACCCAAGTGTTGGTGTCCAAGTCTTCGAATAAGACCCGAAACCAAATCCTTCCATAGGAGGGGGCAATCCTAGCCCAACTAGGACTCCCACCCAAAGGTGGGATTCCCACCTCCCATGTGGGGGGTGGCCGGCCCCCTATGGTGGAGTCCACTTGGGACTCCACCCCATCTAGGGCTGGCCGGCCATGGAGGTGGAGTCCCTTGTGGACTCCACCTTCCTTGGTGGTTTCTTCCGGACTTTTCTAGAACCTTCTAGAACCTTCCATAGAACCTTCCGCGACATTTTTATTCACATAAAATGACATCCTATATATGAATCTTATTCTCCGGACCATTCGGAACTCCTCGTGATGTCCGGGATCTCATCCGGGACTCGAACAAATATTCGAACTCCATTCCATATTCAAGTTCTACCATTTCAACATCCAACTTTAAGTGTGTCACCCTACGGTTCGTGAACTATGTGGACATGGTTGAGTACTCACTCCGACCAATAACCAATAGCGGGATCCGGAGATCCATAATGGCTCCCACATATTCAACGATGACTTTAGTGATCGAATGAACCATTCACATACGATACCAATTCCCTTTGTCACGCGATATTTTACTTGTCCGAGGTTTGATCTTCGGTATCACTCTATACCTTGTTCAACCTCGTCTCTCGACAAGTACTCTTTACTCGTACCGTGGTATGTGGTCTCTTATGAACTTATTCATATGCTTGCAAGACATTAGACGACATTCCACCGAGAGGGCCCGGAGTATATCTATCCGTCATCGGGATGGACAAATCCCACTGTTGATCCATATGCCTCAACTCATACTTTTCGGATACTTAATCCCACCTTTATAACCACCCATTTACGCGAGTGGCGTTTGATGTAATCAAAGTACCTTTCCGGTATAAGTGATTTACATGATCTCATGGTCATAAGGACTAGGTAACCATGTATCGAAAGCTTATAGCAAATAACTTAATGACGAGATCTTATGCTACGCTTAATTGGGTGTGTCCATTACATCATTCATACAATGATATAACCTTGTTATTAATAACATCCAATGTTCATGATTATGAAACTAATCATCCATTAATCAACAAGCTAGTTAAGAGGCATACTAGGGACTTCTTTGTTTGTCTACATATCACACATGTACAAATGTTTCGGTTAATACAATTATAGCATGATATATAAACATTTATCATAAACATAAAGATATATAATAATAACCACTTTATTATTGCCTCTAGGGCATATCTCCTTCAATGGGAGCATACCACATCACCTTCGCAGGAACCCTCTTCCTGGGTGGCTCGCCCTCAACATCACCAGGGTCATCTTTTCTGATCTTATACCGCAATGCACCACATATCGGGCATTTATTCAAATTCTCGTACTTCTCACCGCGGTAGAGGATACAATCATTAATGCATGCATGTATCTTCGCACATCTAATCCTAGAGGGCAGACAAGCTTCTTTGCTTCATATGTACTCGACGGGCAATTCGTTATTTCTTGGAAACAGCTTCTTTAATATTATCATCAATTTCTCAAATCCCGAGTCAGCCACACCGACCTCTGCCTTCCATTTCAGCAATTCCAATATGCTACCCAGCTTTCTATGTCCATCTTCACAACCTGGGTACAACAATTTGTGGTGGTCCTCTAACATCTTGTCGAACTGCAACCTCTCCTTATCCGTGGCACAGTCTCTTCTTGCATCGAAATGGCCCGACGAAGATCATCATCAACAGGATCATCTCGATGCCTGTTCTTCACCTCCTTCTTCTTCATTGTCGTCCATTGCGGTATCATCGCATTCAGAGAACATAGATCGGTACTCGGTCATCGTTATCTTCTTCTTCATCGCCGTCTTCCATCATAACCCCTTCTTCTCCGTGCTTGGTCCAAACATTATAGCTGGACATGAATCCAAACCGAAGCAGGTGGCTCTTAATGTCTCTTGAGCAAGAGTAATCCTTCTCATTCTTACATTTTAGACATGGACAACACATAAAATCTTGCTTCGACTTGTTGGCCTCGGCCACAAGCAGGAAAGAATTCACGCCCTCTCTGAAAGCGGGAGCACATCGGTTACCGTACATCCATGGATGACTCATCTGCATCATAAGTGTATCAGATGCAATCACCTTGCTAAAATTAGTATTGTACGGACTATGTATATACGAGAAAATAGTTGCTAACCTTTTAGGATCAAAAAGAGGAGAAATCTTATCAAATAAAATCAAGTGGCATCCCTCACAAGCATTCCATCAAACACCTCTTGTGCACATGAAGAAAAAATGAGCTAGCATACACCTCCACCTTTCACCACCAAGGAAAAAAATGTAGGGAGGTGGGGGGGGGGTTGGCTGCGTGTATATATAGGCATGGCCCTTTTGTCGCGGGTCCGACCCGCGACAAAAAGGGTGGCTGCGCAGAGGCGCCAGAGCTCAGACCCCTTTTGTCGCGGGTTGTGATACGGCCCGCGACAAAAGGGCGCGATAAAAGGCCCGGCTCGCTCCAAATGGTTTCGGGGCGACGTGGCTAGGCCATTTGTCGCGGGTGCTGGCGCGCCCGTGACAAAAGGCTCACACGAAAGCCCTGTTTTCTACTAGTGACACTTCACTATGCATATGGTCCACTTGTCATAGAGTGAATTTTCTGCCAACTTTTACCACACTTTGTGGCTTCCAAAATCCTAGCCACACTTTTGTGGCTGCCACACTTGCCAAAATTAGGTTTGGCAAAGTGTGGCTGGGAACCAAACAGACCCTTAGTACTTCTGCGCTCTTGTATCACGTTCTTTTACAATGAAAGTATCCTAAATAATTGGGGTGTGGGTACATTTTGTTTAGAACCAAGGCCTTAGCTTGGTGTTTCATTAATAACACCGTAAACAGCGTAAAGATATATGGTACTGAACCAACTTACAACAAACAAAAAACAAGGACAAAAATATCGGGGGTACGTTCTGATTGTATGACGAGGGCGAGATGTGATCCTACT
>NC_061512.1:166177018-166229433 GCF_022539505.1 Lolium rigidum
GAGAATCTAGGGAAGCCATGACCACTGTTTTTCGGGATTTTATTTAAGAAAATAAAGTTGCTAGGGGTGTCACGCTGACATGCTATTTCCGACACGTTTTCCCAACATAAAATTCGCAAAATAAATAACATGATCACACTACCACATGCAAGTTGGGTCAATAATCTTTGTTTGGCTAGCATCAACGAAGATGCCTAAGACCTAAGTGGTTGGGGCGCGGAAGAGGAACAGATGCACCAGGGTGGTAGGGAGGCATCGTTCCACCTTTAATATCCATCATCATGGTATCCTCTATCCCCAAGCAATGAGTTTCTATTTGATTGGCAAGAGGTCACCCAAGAACTCAAGACAACATGTGGAAATACTTCCCCTAGACAAGTTGTGCACCCCTACCGCTACAAAACTTGTCTTCCGCAAATGTATGCATCGCCACCACACTACCAAAATATTGTCATCTGAAGAGAAGAAACATTTTGGACTCGAAAATGGTGGCTTTCGGAAGGGCGCAACGCCGAAGCACTATCGTCGCATGATCCGTGCTGGATCTAGGAGTTTTGCCCCGAGTAGCATGCAGGAAGTGACACCTCAATAGCCTGTTCAAGAAGGTAACAACGCCAGAAATGTTTTCATCAGGGAATTATCTCCCTTCCTCCAGGTTTGAGCACTTCAGGCTATTGAAGCGACACACACACACAACCACCCACACGACTCCTTATCCATCGTGTGACCCTCGCCGCCATTTCTAGTGAATAGCATTGAGCTATGACCCCTGTCTGTAGTCTATTGTACCTCCCACCATGCATGGCCTCCACCCAAACTTCGAGTCCTTGTACCTACTCCACCGCTAGTTTACATGCATGGTCGCAACTAGCTGGAAGAAGACCATCAAGACCACATCCTCCAAATATGTTGGCAAGTCCCTAGACCGCTAATACATCGATATCGTCATTTATGTCTTTCAAAATTTGTTATATGAACACCCATGTTATTTGCAATGATTATTTTGTTTTCTTATTTTCTTTAATGATTTATGTTTTTTCCACGAAGTACCATTATTTTGCTATTTAACTGTAGAAGGCATGAAACCTTTCTACTCAATGTCTCAGTTCATGGGGATGAGTTTGTAGTAGAACCAGGCATTGTGTATAAACATTTTCTCAATAATGTCTATTCAAATAGATGTAAAATGGGTCCTCAGAGATTATAGGGAATCTGAGTTAAATCCACCAAATTGTGATTGTAGTTAATAGTTGTTCTCATATATAAGGAGTTAAATAATGTCCCATTTGTCAAATACTAGATGCACAATAGCAAGAGTACTGGTACAAATTTTAAACTAAAATATGTTTGAAAATTAATTTGAGGATGCTTTTCAACTTACGAGGACAAGTCATCACTCATGCGGAAATTACTTTTGATCTTGTGTGCATATGCTCCTGTCACTGGAGAAAATATTCCAAAATATAAATTGAATAAGAAATCGGCACAACATCTGGACATTCTACATGGCCATACCAAATTGTGTGGAAGTCGACATTTTGTGTGTGTCCTGACTCCTGTGGTAAACCATAAGAAAATGTCTCGTGCAACGCTTTCTTTTATCATCAAATTTTATCTTTTTACACACGACACAAATAATATCGTTTTTCCGTGAAATGACTTTGTGAGCACATAGAATATCGAGATGCACACGCGAAATGTGTTGTATGATTTTTTTGCCAAAACACCCTGTCCTCAGTGATGTAACCACTAACAGTTACCTAGACTATAAGTAGGAAACTAGGTTGCAACATCCCAAAATGGTGCACAATGTTGCATAATGCAGGCTAGCTAATTACACCTGGCGTGCTGCCCCATATATGCACGGGAGAAGAAGAGATGGAGAGAGAGAGAGCAAACAGTAACAACGGAGGGAATGCACCCAGAAAAAGAGGAGATGAAACATGGAAAAAAGAAAAGGCATCTTGTAGACAGACACACAGTGAGTGAGTGAGGGAGGGAGAGAGCGCTCTTGTGCTATGTGTGTGTCATGCGTGACCATGGTCTGTGGCCGGCGTGTGTACGTCCTCGAGGATCGCGCCATCGGACGCAGGCTAGCCTCTGGGCGATGCAGCAGCTAGATTGATGGTCCCATGAGGAGAGGGAGTGCCCTAGTAGTGCATATGCCGGTCCCTTGTCCCCTCCCTGCCCTAATACCTCCAACGCGCCCTGCCCCTGCAAAAAATACTACTCCTGCCATTCGTAGCATCAGCACCACTCCCTCCTCTATGACTATGAGACATGTATACACGACCGGATACGTCCACATCCTACACACACTAGTAGTAGTAGTCACTACTGATCATACAAAAGGCAAGCTAGATAGAGTGTCTTTGGGCTCAAACACATAATTTTGTATGTCTTCTTCTTCTATGTCCTCATAGATTTTGCTTATCCCCAATGCTAATTCCTCAGTAGTGGTTCCCATCATAATTAATCTTTTTTTACCATATCGAGAACATCCGAAAGTTCTTTTTTTTAAACAGATACACAATCCCTTGCTCTCGAACTTAGTGAGTATATCCGAAAGTTAGATGTTTATCGCCTTGGGGACATCTTAGGATCTAGAAACTGAAGTCGGTAAGAAAAGGATGACATGCCATCACGATTCAAATTCTGATAGAAAATTATGGGACCTCGTCTAAACATCGGAATTTCAGAATTCCTTTGGATTTGGATATATCAAAATTCAATGCATTTTTAACAAAAGTTAGATTAAGTTTATTTTGAATAAGATTGAGTCTTGCCTGAATTTTTGAGATTACAAGTATTCCGATATTGATAGAAAATGCCGAATAATTCAAGATACATGAGTAGAGCGAAAAATGAAATGAAGTTTGAGCTCGTGATACTACTCCTTTTGTGTATTGGTTTTGGTTAAAGTCAAACTTCGTAAGGTGTGACAAATTATACACATAAAAATATACTCCCTCCGTTTTTTTTTAATTGACTCAAATTTAGTATAAAGTTGTACTAAATCTGAGTCAATTAAAAGAGAACGGAGGGAGTAGGTATCAAATCAAAATAATAAAAGAATACATTTACATTCATATTGTATATAATCGATTGTGTGGTACAGTAGTTGATTTGTATCCGTGTACTTTGTCAAACTTTAAGAAGTTGGACTATGACCAAAACTAATATGCATTGGGTGTATATTCACAAAGAATTTGGGCCGCCCATATGCATACATTCGATAGGAATTTAACAACTCCACTCCTAATCCTATGATCAAATGAGACTCTAGAAGAAATTTCAAAGGATAAGAATCTTCCAAAATTGATATGGCCGTCATACAATCAAGACCGTCAATCTCCTACAAGTATGTTAAGGGTACTCATGTAGGTATGTAGCTATGGTGCACGTGCAAGTACTAGTGGCTTCCAATCATTCACTATACTTAGCCCTCTGTCTTCTCTCCAGCTATATATAGCGCTCGCCTCCTTCGTCACCCCCCACCCCACCCACAGACCAGTAATCGGGAGAGCTAGATAGCCTCAGGCGCAGCTAGCTACACTAGAGGCCGGACCGGAGTCATACGTAGCTTTATAGGCAGGCTGCCCTCTCTTCCTCTCCAACACTTGTTGCTCCCCTCGCTTCCAATCCAGCCTCAGATCCACAGTGCCGGATGGAGAGAGCCATGCACAGCTACAGAGCCATGCAGCCGCACCCGTACCACACCGCCCCTGCCGCTCCCACCAAGCACGCCAGCGGCACCGAGGAGGACAACCAGTCCATGCTCCTCCTCTCCCTCTGGCCTCCCGGCCACCACCACGACGCCGCCTCCTCCTCGGCGTGCTCCTCCCACTCCGCCGCACACTCCACCGCGTCCTCGCCCTGGTTCAACCAAAGCCCTGCTTACAATGGCGGCGGCGGCTTCTTGTTCCACGAGCAGGACCCGAACGTGACCATTTCACTCTCCATAGCACCTCCATGCGGTGGCAACCTGTCTTCCTGCGGTGGGAGCTTCGCCGCGCCCGTCCCGCCGCCGTCAGTCTCGGCGGCAGGCGGTAACCAGGTGCCCAGCCAGTACTGGATCCCCTCCGCCGCCGAGATCCTCGTCGGCTCCACCCAGTTCTCCTGCGCCGTCTGCAACAAGACCTTCAACCGCTTCAACAACATGCAGGTTCGGTAACACGCGCGAATGATCCTTTGTCGTACTACATCATTTAATAATGTGCTGCTGTGGATCGATGTGCTGCAATTTAACGTGCCTTGATCTCCTGTCTCCCGTCCTGCAGATGCACATGTGGGGGCACGGCTCGCAGTACCGGAAGGGGTCGGAGTCGCTTCGCGGGGCGGTGACCGTGGGCACGACGACGGCGCCGCCGCCGTCGCTGATGCGTCTCCCGTGCTACTGCTGCGCGGAGGGCTGCCGGAACAACATCGACCACCCGCGTGCGCGCCCCCTCAAGGACTTCCGGACGCTTCAGACGCACTACCGCCGCAAGCACGGCGCACGCCCCTACGCGTGCCGCCGGTGCGGCAAGCGGTTCGCCGTGCGCGGCGACTGGCGCACGCACGAGAAGAACTGCGGCAAGCTCTGGTTCTGCGTCTGCGGCTCCGACTTCAAGCACAAGCGCTCGCTCAAGGACCACGTCCGCTCCTTCGGCGGCGGCCACGCGCCGCACATCGTCGAGTCCGTCGCCATCGACGACGACGAGGATGACGATGACGACATGCACGACGACGGCGACCTGCATCTGCCCGACGAGAACGGCCACGTTGCCGGCGACGGCAGCGACATGATCTTGCTCTAGGTTTTTAGTCACTGTTTAGCTAGCCAGCCAGTCTTATTCTTAGCTCAGATCCACCGTTATCAGTTCATCCAGTAGTACGCAACGTAGCTTCTAGCTTAATTTAGCTAATTTGCTTCCCAATTGCATCATTAGGATCAGTACGTTCGTAGTAGTGTTTGCATGGCGAGGTGGTGCTGCCCTAGTGCAAGCCTAATTAATGGCAAATGTGCCTGTGTGTGTGTCCCAAGCTAGGAAGAAGTGTCGCAGTACGGTCAGAGTCATACCGACGGATCGAGATGTGCTGTTAGTGTACGGTAGTATGGTGTCATGGTCACTTCATGTATCTGTCGTTTTGGTCTTTATCTGCGCCTAAAGCTCTACCACTGTTTCATCGTGTCTCGTGCAATGCCAAAGCTCTACCACTGCTTGTATATTTACTGAGTTTATTTGGCGCTAAAAAGTGTTTTTACCATGCATGCACTGTGGTTTCTTTCCCAGATCGGAGACTCGTCAATCTCTCGGATGCTTCTCTTTGTGCTTTCCCTCAATGGCGACTTGTCATGTCCCCTTGCTCTGACTGATGTGAGGGCATTGCTGATCTTTTCCTCGATTAGCCCCTAGCCAGCAGGCCTTTCTCCTGCTTGTCTTTTCACATATATGTGCAAACTCAGCTGCTCATCATCAATTGTGGCAACAAAGAATCAAATCAATCATATGCTATGATATCTCTACTCTACCCACCTTGCAGCTCCTCCAAGTTTTCCTCTTGAAAGGTAACAGTGGTATACACATTACGTAGCAACGTCGATAGCTAAAGGCAGATGGGTGGACCTAACTGTGTAGTGTCCACACACAAAAAATCATGGTCATCAATAATTATGGCACCACATTACTAAGAAAACCTAATATTGTAGAGAAAAAAACATAAGATATTATATTTTTCTTGCAGGAGGCAGATTGACATAGTCCTCCTATAGACGATCTACACCCATATGCAACCAACAATAATTACATGAAAGAAACTTATAAATATGTGTTAGTAAGTTCACTCATTTCACTGATGTTTGGTCATCAAGAGTACGACCAAACCTGCCTCTAGACATCTGGCCAGAAGTCCTGCAACTATTGCGAAGATTTAAACTACTGGCATTCTGGCAAGGTCCTCAAAATTTACATATTTTTGTATCAACTGCCATAGCTAGCATCATTGGTGATGACCAAACATCAGTGAAATTTTGAAGACTTTGCCGTGGCACGGGTGGTCAAGAGATCTCAATCACAAGACACACACCGCTTCATGAATTTCATGACCCCGATAACTTACTCTCTTTTGAATTAATATATGCAGGTGGGGAGCCTCCCCCTGTGATTCTTTCAAAGTAACAATATCCATACACAGAAGATTTTTAATGTTTACGTGATATTGTACATGATTTTTAATATACCAAGTATGCATACATATTTTGTGAACCACTCTGATACTTGTACTTCCGTGTTTGAAAACAAGGCGTATACTTTTTCTAGAAGTCAGACAGTGTAAAGTTTAATCAAGCTTATAGGGGAAAATAAAATAAAATTATAAATTATAGATACATATTATGATAATATATTTATTGACGTATCTAATAAGATTGATCTGTGATGTTGTAGAGGCTGATAGTCTTTTATAAAAGTTCAGTTAAACTTCAACATGGTTTCAATTTTGAGAAAATTTATACGCGAGCGGAGGAAGTATGTCGATGTCGATTCTAAGAGCCATCTGAATTGATGTAATATGTAGGATAAGTGCAAGTACAGAGCTGGTGTTGCGAAAATCTTACTGGAACTACCGAGAAATAATTATGTCCAAGTGAAAAAATAAAATGGTTTCCATTATAGCAGTCATTTTGCACATGCGTTTATGGTTCAAAGTTTCTATTTGTACCTTCATTATAGTTACAGATTTTGATCCAAAGTAAGCGCAATTCTTCTACGGCCAGCCCTACCAGCACGTAGGTACAACACCATGCAACTTTCTATACATGTCTGTGTTGGAGTAGGGTGGGGCACGTACGTACGTACAACTTGGATGGACATACACGCTTTTTCTCTGCAGTTTTGAGCATATGCAAAGGCAGTGGAAGCCGCCAAAGTCTCGAGTTAATGGCTAGCCATGCCATGCCACGCCATGTCATGCATGGCGGCAGGACCGGAAGCACGCAGCTTTTAGCTGCGGCACTCACTTGGCGCCTAAATGAGAGAGATAGGGAGAGTGTGTGTGTGGGAGGGAGAGAGGGTAGAGAGAGGCAGTAGTGTTTGTAGCTTTGACAGAAGAGGGGGAGCAGTACGTCCTGGAAAAGGCAAAGGCGTAAAGAAAGGTTAAGAAGGGATGGGAGGCCGTGACGACGGCCGGCCGTTTCCAGCTCTCTCTCTGTCTCTGTCTATGGAGACGGCCAGCCGGAGACGGAGAGTGCACATGGAGATGCAGAGCAAAGTGAAGTGCTTTGGCCAGGTTAAGGTGAAGGGGAGATGGCATGGCATGGCGAGGAGACTGCGGCTGCGGGTGCGCATGCATGCGATAGGTGGTCGTCGTCTCGTCGGCCGTGGCCTGCACGTACGTACAGGCGACAGGCAGCAGTGACTACGTGAATGCATGGGGACGATGTGGCTCCACGGGATTGGCGCTGCATCCGTCGATTCGATCGTCTGATGATCGTCGAGCCAGGCGGCGACCGACCGACCGCCTCAAAGTGAGCGCCGGCGCCTTGCACGCTCCGCCCAAAATCATGCAGCGCCTTGCGTGCTCACCTGCCTGCTACCTAGCTGGGCGATAGCAGCATGCATGCATTCTCCCCTTCAATGCAACAATGATTTCTTCCATCTTGTACCGCATATTAAGTAGTACATGCTGCTCACCTAGCTCTACCTCCTGCATGCATAGCACTCTTTCATTTATTTTCACAATACATATTTTGATTTCGCTAAATCATTTCACGCATAAGAAAAAGAATTTGCTAAATCAGGTACAGTACTTCCTCCATGGTGGTAAGCCCGCACCCAGTGGCGGAAGCCAGCGTAGAAGCGTTGGGTGCAAATGCCACCAACGGATTTAACCGGTCATGGAGCATGCTATACGTATTTTACCAGGCTGAACCCATCCAAAAATCAGGTCTGAACCCATCGAGTGCTCACACCTTAACTGAACTAACTAGTATTAGGCTATCAGTATTAGCTAGCTAACAGCCCACGCTCTAAATTAAATCGAATGGGTCCGTAGACATGAGCGTATAGTTGCATGTTTTGCCGACTCGCGTCTTTCCAAGTCCCTCGCCGCCGCCACCGCAAATCCAAAGTGAAGACACATCGTAACTGAACTATTACCTCTCATCTCTCCCGTCGCCTCCGTTTGGACGTCGCGCTTCCAGCCAGCAGCGGCAAGCCGGACAGCCGGCAATCACTGTCCACGATTTTGGTACGAGATCAAATCCTTTCGAGGCTCCTCCTCTTGTGAATATTTTTTTCTAGCCCTAATGTCATGATTTATTTTCTCTGAACATTGATTCTACATAGGTGATGGAACGGTATTTTGGAAAAGCAAAACGACCATTAAATTCAGATAACGATGAAGGTACTTCACCTAGTAGATGCAAGCAATCACATGCCTTCTCTAGAAATGAGTCCCATCCATTTTCCCTTAGTTCTTGCAAGAATTAATGGTGTAGACAAATAAGTATATTACTTTTCTATTGGTCAATCACCTTCTGAAACTAGTATTGATATTGTTGGTCGCCACAGAATCGGTGGAGAGATGCTTCTCAGATATGAATGTTGCGAAGAAAAAAGTTAAGCAATAAAATGGGCGATCAGTTTATGAGTGATTGTCTAATTTTCTATGTGGAGAAAGACATGTTTTCTACCATTACTAATGCGGAAGTGTTTGGTCTTTTTAAGAAGATGAAAGATGGACAAGGGAAACTTTGAAATGTGAGTGACTAAACATGTTTCACTTAATTGTACTTGTTTAGCACTCTTGAAATTAACTTGTCATTTTGGTTACTTTTCAGAGGAAGACGGAAGCTGCTTCTAAAGTTATAAAGTATTTTACTACTCTATATTAAATATGTAAACACATGGTTTTGGATTTCCGTTACTCGGTATGTCTCCTCCATTTAGTTTTAATAGAAGTACAACACAAACTATTCATTTTCTTATGTTCTGCTGAATGGTATGGTTTTGTTTTGATATGGTTTAAATTTTAACAATAGCATAGTTACTTCATGCTCAAATACTGAGTGAACCCATCGACAAAATTTCCTAGCTCCGCCCCTGCCCGCACCACCTTCCCGCGCGATACCTACCAAGGCCGTGAGCTAAAAGAAGGGCAGCGCCCCTTGGTGGACAAGGGCACCCTAGTTGCCAGCCATGCCACACCGTAAAATCACCACCTGGAGCACGAACGCTTCTCGCCGGTGGACGACGAGGTGGTGGTTGCGGAGGTCTCTGTATACACGAAAGATGAGGAGACTGAGGCGGCATTGAGGGCGGACGCTGCAGCCAATAAGTCGAGGCAGCGATGACGGAGGAGCATGCTGCCGAGGCAGAGATGGACGAGGATGACGAGCTAGAGGAGACTTAGACAACCAGGTCAACGTGTCGGCTAACTAGCATGTGCTAGCAACGAGGGGTCAATGTGACGGTAAGCTAGGCCCTCCTCTCACCTGGTAGAAACCTATCATACTCGGCAACTTCAACTTTGTTGTCAACGATGTAGTTCAGTGACTTGATCAGCAAGTCTGAGTCGTAGAGTTGTGTATGCCTAACAAGCCTGGGTGTGAGGACAATCCTCGTTTGAGCATAGTTTACAGTGCGCTTCTTCACCAACCCATTATGCTTCGGGTAGCACTGCAATTGACAATGTGTTAGTGCAGATAAACAACATGAAAACCATCGGTGGATGATGAACAAGTCAATGAAAAACAATTCTAGTTCATCTTATCAGAAAGTGTTGCCTCATCTGCTCCTCATCATCAATCAAAAAGCATGTGTTGTCATCGCTCCATTTGAGTTTGCCTTCCTATTTTAGCTTGCACATATGGCTCCACCTCGTCCTCCACTTCCTGGTCTGGTTGTACAATTGAAAAGTGTGGTCACTTCTATCCCAGTGAAATCAAGAAAATCATTCACAACCTTCTTCATCTGGCTCTCTCTAGAAGCCAAGGCTATAGCTATCCACGTTCGTCACGAGCTCAACCATTCGATCATGTACAAACTCTGATAGAGAAGAGTCCCAAACCATTGTAGGTTTGGGTAAATACCTAGTTGGATCACATGCAATTGGGGGGAGGCTTCATCGAGGACATGTCAATGTTCTTGACAAAGGGAGCAAACAGATCGGGGGAGCTAACAAACATGATCTCCTACAATACGTATCAAGAACATTGCTAAGAATGGTACACTAACGAACCATCTCGAAGAACAAACAAGACACATCTATAGATCTTAGCTACAAGATGAAAGAGAAGATGTTTCTTATAGTCAGAGGAACAAGATTTAGCACAGAGGTCAGGATCGGGGAGAATCCAGCAGGACCACCATCATCGTGCTCGAGTGAGATCTAGGCATGCAGGACCACCATTGCCATGCCCGAGGAAAATACACGACCTAGAATCGAATAAATCCGAGCTAGAACTAGGGTTCAAGAATCTGACGACCCCCGGAAGATCATCCAGCATAGAGGTCGGGGCAGAGGAAGAAGCTGACATGCCTTGGTGGTTGTCGCCACCGCCAAGATGAAGGACCTAGTCGGTGAGGAAGCTCCCGCCATCTCCATCAATTTTGAAGGGGGGGTGGGGAGCACAATGAGGGGGAAATAGGGGATTTGGATTTGGAAGTGACAGTGGGGCACCTCAATACAGTGTAATTTTTTTGCAGACGGTGACCAAATTTGACCCGCAGCTTTATTCGCTA
This sequence comes from Lolium rigidum, assembly GCF_022539505.1. Taxonomy (NCBI): domain Eukaryota; kingdom Viridiplantae; phylum Streptophyta; class Magnoliopsida; order Poales; family Poaceae; genus Lolium; species Lolium rigidum. The sequence goes on from NC_061512.1 coordinate 166,187,743, forward strand.
TTCCACGCTAGCTCTTGCCATCTCCGTCACTGTTGTTGCAGGGACACCGTGTTTCCGAATTTTGCGGGACGACGATGACTCTGCGGAAATGGATAATTCCGCAGTTCCTCCCGTACCACGCCCGGCTTGTTTAAGAATAGTGCGGCCACAACGCGGAGGGAGCCCACACATTCAATCAGCCCCTTTTCGTCTCACCACAAAGTGGCTAGAGGGTCTCCGACCTACCAAAGGCGCCCATGGTGTCGTCCTATCCGCGTAGGCCAAAATGGACCGCCGCGGTCCGTTTGGATTGCGCCGATAGCCCACAGCTAGCTGAACAGCTTCGCACGAAGCAGGTCTGTAGATACATACACGCGCATACGTTACTCCCTCCGCGCGTACCCATACTTACACATATGCATGGACGGCATCCTGGCTGCGTGTGGTGTGGCATTTCTTTTATCAAAGGAACAGACATCCCGTCTGCGTCGCGCAGACAGCACAGTACACACTGCGCATGCATACATATGCATGAAATGAAAGCATGTGTTCCTCTCATCGATCAGTTCATCATCGGTAGTCGTACGCTGCGCTCCACAGTCGCTTTAACATGCCCTAGCTAGGTAGCATGCAGACCGATCGATCACCCACGTACAGGAAATTGCTAGCGTCGCAATGCATGCTTGCATGCATGGACCACAGTGCAACTATATTTGTCCCTCTGCCTCACCCTGAACCTAGAGAGAGATCGATCGGGGAGGAGAGAGGAGGCTGCTATCAGAGCAACGTGCGCAGCGTAGTCACGTCCATCGCTACTACCCTGGAGGCCGTCGAGGGCCCACGGGGCATGCATCCGCCAGCAGCCAATGCATCTAGGTGGATACTTTGCTAAACCCTCAATACATAGCTTTTCAATCTGATGAAATAGTCCATAAGCTTTAGAAACAAGAATTGGATCATATTCATATTGTACGTATCTTTTTACGTTTGGAAAGTAGCTGATCGATTTTTTTCCAGCATAAACAGGGATCAAGTTGAATGCGAAAATTTGCCATGTCCACTCGGTTTCTACAAAACCCGAAAATTTGTTGATGCGATCAAGTTGGTATGCAATCATATTGTTTTATATATTTTTCACTTTTTGCATGAAATTTATGGACAAAATACATACTCAATGTGATAGTGCAAACTTACACTAATTCAATGTAGTAAACAGAAGTAGATACATTTGATTACTTACACTCAAAACGCCGGTGTGCTGAGCACATGCACGTGAGAGCACTGTTGCATATGCGCGTAAAAAGACACTGTTGTACGTACGTATGTAGCTCGTGGTTTTGTCTTTTGAGCATGTTGGGCCCAGGAGCAGCGGACATGGGTCGCGACCAGGGCACCATTTCTGGTGAAAGAACAAGCACAAGAGTCTCGCCGCATGGATGCTAGCTCGCCTCCGAGCTATGGGCAGACCGGCAGAGGCTTGCATATGCATGCACAGTACATCTCCTTCACAAACTCCGGCCTGGTCCCCTACCGGCGTTTGTCTACAAGTACCGTGGCCTTTAATAACGCAAGTACGTCTAAAACTGGCTGGATTTCACCCTCATTTCCCCCTGCCTAGTTTGTCTCTTTTCCTTCTATTTTTCCTTGTGTCTACAATGATTGGTCGATGAGTTTTGTGGTGCCCTCTTTCTCTTGACACAAACGGAATTTAGAGGATCGCATTTTCTGCAATGTATATATTTATTTTTGCTCTTTGTATGAACTAATGTTCTATCGTAAATTATTTTTGCAGGATATGCTCGTGGTGCACCTAGAAGTCCGGACAATCCCGAGGTGACATGGCATATGTGAGCTTAACCCTCATGGTACCATGGTTGTCGGTATCCCGATACTTATCGTAGTATCTTATGATTCAATGATAGTATCATTATCAATCGATACATATTGTGATAATATCTAAATCTGGTAGTATCTTACTCGTATCATGATACGTATCGTGGTATCTTTAGTATCCTGGAAAAAATTGATACCATGCGATCCACACTTATACCAAGGCACAACGGCGTGCCATGCTGAAGAGTTAAAGTTATCTCGGAGTCGCAAGGTGAGGTAAGTATTTAAATAACAAAATTCCTTTTGTTTGAGTGAGATTGGTATAAAAATGATGTTTGGAGGTGAAATAAATCAGTCAACTAGCCATATGTATGTATTGGCTTTGATGTATATTGACCCTAGTCTTTTCTTTTGTACTAGTTAGTTATGCCCATATCATACATTAGCCGTCGACCAATATATACGAATGCAACATTGACATGATCGGTCTCTCTAAAAGAGATATAATATGCTCAAAAAATTTAAATTAATAATTCAATACAAATGCATTTAAGGTACGCTTTTAATATTTACATATATTTTGTTTAAAATTAAAATCTCAGATTATCTAGGATACGACTAAAAAAACTGTATCTAGATATTGACAAGCTTGCATGGTACTACCCACCGTGCCATCACCTAGATTTGTGATGGATCCACCCATCCATGCAGAATTGCAGATGCATGCAATTCCTCCTATCACAGCTCTCTCTCTCATCCCCGACTGCATGCATGGATCCACTCATCCATGCAGAAAGAAAAAGAAAACATGAACAATAGCATGCAAAGTGCATGCACGTCAGTTGTTTTCTTTCTTTCATATCGATCGATGGCTGAGTAGTTCAGAATCGTAATGTACAAGTAAGCAACAAAAGGTCGAGGGTGCGATTGGGACAAGACAGAGGGTGCAGGGTTTTCCTTCCCACGGCTTCCGACAGCAACTCATTTCCATGCTCCGCTCCCATGCACCTTCTACTGTAACATGTATCAGTACATGCTACTGTGTCTTTGTTTTGCATTGCATGCACGTACACTATTTTGCATGGTACGTATACTATTTCCTAAATTCGATCGTGAAGATAAGACGTTTTGGGAGCTTGAATTGAATTATTTTGCAAGATACTCCAAACGCCCCATTTTTCTCACAAGATGCGCAACTTAAACCACTAATATATACTGTACTACACTAAGCTATAAAGATTTAGAATGTATAAATGGTATTGTTACATCATCTTATAAATATCTTTCACTTCATATATATATTTATACAAATTTTATGAATATATTATAAGTACAAACTACAGTTAAAGTTACACGTTATTCACTAGCGCAATTTAAGGGTGTCTTGCATTTTAGAAAGGGAGGGAGTACATAATACCCATGCTCTAAATATAAGATGCTTTGGGAGCTCAAATTGAACTCCCAAAAGGTCTTCTAGGAATGGAGGGATTACTATGTAACAACATATATATCGATCTAAATACAGGAAATCGACATTTGATCTTGGGTGCACATGTTCCTGCCACCGGAAAAATATTTTAAATATCAATAAAAACTGAACAAAAGTTTTGCGCGTAAATTTTGACATTTGATGTGCCAAGTTTGCTAAAAACGAACATTTTTCGTGTGGCATGTAAAAAGGACAAGAAAATGGCTCACAGAGAGCTTTTTTAGCACCAAATTTATTCTTTTGACAGAAAAAATTGGTTTTTCGTAAAATGACTTTGTGAGCACATAGAACATCAAAATGTATGCGCGGCGACCTTTTTGTCGATTATTTTAACTTTTTGAAATGTATCTAAGAATAAAAGGCCTTGTCCTCTAAATACTACTGTGCTAATTAGTACTGAGAGCAGCCGTTCCTTTTTCCTAGGTACTGGAATACTCGACACAGTTGGCTCTCTCGCGCGCGGCATGCGTGCATGGATGGCAACTTTAGGTACGTACGTGGCTGTGGCCCCTGGCCTCAGTGTTAGCAATTGTACGTTCGACAGGAGCCCTTGTGATTTTGAATCAAGAGACACCTTGCCCAGAGCGAAGTTTAACGGTAAAAAAAGTGACGAGACAAGGAAAGGCCGACAAGAATTGATCATTTTGTTGCAGGTTCACGGCCCTCGTATTTAGTTTGTGAGTAATTCAGAGCCAATCCATGGAAAGCACCGCACGCCTCGGGCATTCCCCAGTGTTTCTACTGAACTGCGCATATTTGCTCCATATTTCGATCACTTGGAATTTGTAGATTCATGCACCAAGAGATATACTCCTACACTGAATGTAATTGTTCTACGTACTAAGAAAAGATAATCTGACAAGACTTTTTATTTAGCCATGGCCCGTGGACATTGTACACACTACACAGTAGCCAGTACACGGTGCACACCAAGACATGCATTTTCCTTGTTAACCCGTGCCATTAACGTACGTCCCACACGTACTGCTGTGATGCAGCCTTGCAGTTGCAGCTGATAGTTTTCAAGGTTGTATCCAATCCATGCCTGCATGATCTGATGTCTATTTGCAGGGAAGACGGGACATGTTGATGACCTGACCAACACGCTTACCCATCCAGACAGCAAAGAACTGTTATGTTCTGCATGAAGTGCCGTTGTGTCAACACTTTCCCGACCATGTTTCTCTTTTGGTGAAATTTTCACCCACGTCAACTGCTACTACATGTGTCCATGCAGATGCAGCAGAAGGATGGTAATTGGTAAACCAGTAAACTCTACCAAACATATTTAAGAACATCATCTAGCACCAAAGACTCGGGTTGAGTCGGTAGTAAAAAATATGAGCAACAAAACACCATTCACCAACTACACTGACTCTCATCCATGATTCATCTATCTCTACACACAAGCCATCCAAATCATCTAGTTCATTAGCCAATCACGTGTCCATGTTACCCACTAACATTCATTAGTGATGTATCTATACATGTAAGCTATCCATGCCACCTATCTTTCCCATCTAATTATCCACACCACCAATTTATAGCCATCAAATATATAACAATTTGACAGAAATTAAATTAAGCAACTCAACTACTTTGACCACTTGATTCTTGCATGTTTCTATAGACAAGTTCATGATTAATGTGTACTCATTTATTTATACAATATAATTCTCTAGAAGATTCTTGCTGCAACATGTTGGGTATCCTTCTAGGTTAGATGAAAAAACTTACCACACATCAAAAAACCTAGATATAGGTTTGCATCTCCTGAGTTGGTCACAAGGGAGAAAACACGTCTTGTGGGTTGCTACCGTGGCACACGAAGTGACCCGAACAGCCAAAACCTAGAACCCTCTGATGTCTCTGTACCCTCGTCGCCAGCTCCGTAGGTCGACTAGCGCTGGCGGTGGGGCATCTTCTCCACATCTTTCCTCCAAATCATGCACTCACTTGGCAACTTCTACTCACAAGCTTGATGGTGGTGCTACGCGATTGGTGTGGACGCACTCGAACGATTCTCGTCACATTGAGCTTTCTACAATGCGTGGCGTCGTGTCCTTCTGTTACAAACATGTGCCCGAGAGGCATTGGATTCCTATGTATACATAAGTCATGCATGTATGAATATAGAGCATATCTAGAAGACACTGTAAACCGCGGCCCTTAAAACTCATATAAATTGCACCTCAAAACACGAATTGTCCTGTGCTGGAATATAATATGTAGATATGAAACTACATAATTTAAAAGAATGAGTTTGCGATGGAATTTGATAGTGGCCCGATCATAGTTTATCGTGGATGCATACATTCATACTACATAGTGCCCAAAATTGAACGTTGTTCATCACCGACTAAACATAATTCATCACCGCCTAACCCAAATGTACAAAATGCGGCTCACCGGAGCGTACGACGCGGTCGGTGCCTCTTCACTCTTCGTCTGATCCGAGGTTGACGAACATGCACGGATGATCCTCCGCGACCAGGAGACACACCTCCTTGCCCGCAAGGTGGTCCTGCTTGGTGATAAATTCTATGCCAGAAGAGGACTATGTCCGTTTCCTCGACTATGTCCATTTCCTCTTACTTGCAGTGGCGCTTGCTAGCCCGCGTCGCTGCATAGAGCAAGCGCTCCCGCGGGATTGCCATGACGTGCTTCACGTCGGAATCATCCATGAAATCTTCCAACCTGATCTTTTCATTGATCACCATGTCATTGAGGATGTCCTCATCCTTAGTCTTCGACGATGATAGTGGCGAGAAAGCACGCCTCTCCGCGGTGCGAGAGATCCCCGCCTCCGCGTCATCGTCCTCTCCATACCGTCGATATAATCTCTTCGCAAACATGATGCTAGAGTTGGTATACCGTTTTCCCGTGTTTTATTTGATCTCTATATATGGACTTGCGTAGTGAATTGTTCATGTAATTATGTGTGAGTGCACACGTATGTTGGAGGAATGCATAAGGTTGCCACCGTTGCATGTGTGTGGCGTCTCCCATGATCATAGGCTAGACAAATCCAGATCTCCATCTGACATAAGCCTAACCTAGAGCTCGAGAGACTACATGGTGAAAATGGTAACACAACAGTGACTCTACGACTCGAAGAAGTAATACAAGCTAACAACTGAGCGAAGAACCAAAGTATTACAAGCAGAGGTCATTGACATAACATTACATCAATCAACAGAAGCGAAGTTATCCTATTATAAATAGCAAGATAGCAAAAGGCCTAAGAGGCCAGGAGCATAAGGGCGATGTCCCAACCCATAGATTCCAGACTGCCACCTGGAAACCCCAAGCTATTCGTCGATGTCGAACAAAAAACAACCATTTTCGGAGAAACTTCGTCTAAAATAAAAGTATGCAAAGCCGAGTACAGGGACTCAACAAAGACTTAATACAACATGTTAGCAAAACTGGTATGCGAAGCTTTCTGTAGATCTTATTTTGCGCAAAGCCAATTTTCCTTTGTAAAATAAGAGGGAGCAGAAACTCGACTACTCATATCATTTTAAAAGGGATAAGAGAGCGATATCACTAGCTCTACCGATCATCATATTGAATTCACCGAATCTTCATCATCAGCTGAACCTATCAACTAGGATCACCCCCTCGATACCCTGAGAAGGGATCCTTACTCACACATTGATTCCAAGTTTTACGATTAGGTTAAACTTGTCTATGATCATAAAATCCATCACCAAGTTGTCCGTAAGAGTGGACACGGCTTTTTGAAAAGAATTATCCCTGCAGGGGTGTACAACTTTACCCACACGCTATGACCCACTCTTAGCGCCGTACGGTACACACTTCCTTGGTGTGCCGGTAGAGGATGGTTGATACGTGCATTTTGCATCATCATTATTGCTACATATAGGGTTAGTTTTCATTGTTATTTGCCTTCATACATTGTTATTTATGCATTTTTAGATGATTTCCGGGACTTTCCTACAAAGTTCCCTTCATTGGTATTTAATTCATGGGAAGCAGAAAACCTTTTTTTTTTGTATTTTATTTGTTTAGGACTTTCTGGATCGCTAAAAATCAATGACTTTTCTAGCTGTGAGAATTATGGTTCCATGTCATCACATGAAAAGCACACTACTGTGAAGTTTCTGCTTGGAGGTTGAAGAACATGAAAATGTGAACTATTATATATATTATTTATAATATGTAGTAGTATAAGATTCCATGTCTTAACTATTTTATTCCTACTCTGTTTCCCAATGGTACCATATTTCTATGTGTTCCATCAGGACCTCAACACAGGGGTTACACATACTTTGATAAGCAGTTTATGTTTGGAAACGACATGTATCTGATAGAAGATCAAGTGAGCTTTCTTTTCTATTGGTGTGATCCCGATTTTCCACCAAAAATCGAGTATTATGTGTACAAACTGACCTATTCATATGTCATGAGAATTAAGTGCAAGTTTGTAAGATGATGCCAATATTTTCTTAAACATGGACAAGCTTGTGACATTTAAGTACTTAATAAGTAGAAGTATGCTAGCTCATTCTTCAATTCTCCGTATCATAAAAATTTGGATGTGAGTTTATAGATAGGTACCTGAAGAATCTCCTTGGTGACCCTGTTCATGTCCATGTTTTAGGCATGGCCAACAAGTGGCCATGAAAAATTAGGATGAATATGGGAGTTGAGCAAGACAAGGTTGTGAGGAAGTTCAACGTACATGAGGATGGAATTGTCCTTTTCTGCTTCCATGAAAGAGATGATGCGGAGCTGTACCTTATGGTTGAGACCCTTCTAGGCGATGATTAATGCAATGATAAGTGTTAGCTAGAGTACTAATTATTCTACACTCAAGCTTGATGCACTGAAGTATTTATGAATTTCTATAAAGTTTGATGTATGCACTTCTAGTTTGATGTGTGTATGGATTTCCCCAACTATATATGCACGCGTAATAATGTTAACCGTGGCTATTAATATGTGTATAATTTCTTGCTATTAATCATTAGTGTTATGATTGCGTTTAAATTATAGTGTTGCTTATTTATTTACAATATTTTAAAAGATTTTCAAGGCGATCTGTAAAAATATACGTCTCCAACCGAGAAGTGTTTCAAGCGGTTTGGAATAATACATGCGTCAATTCATCAAAGTATTGCAGGCGGTCTCGTATAATACCCGTCTAAGGACGTCATCGTATTTGAGACGGTTGCTAACGACAACCGTCTGAGAGCCCATAATTATTGCAATCGCCCGAAAAAGAAACCGCCTCAGGGCTCGCGATGTTTGGAGACGGACCGCACGCTTGAGGATGATGTTCTTTGAGATGTAACTATAACCGACCCAGGGTGGCACACGCTGTTAGAGACCGATGCTTTGAGCTAGATACAAGAACTGTCTGAGGTCTATAGATGATAACCGCCTCTAAGTCGCCATTCGGTACTAGTGAGAGAGGAGAGAGGAAAGGGAGAGAGGGGTGGGTGACATGTGGGGAAGGCCGGACAAGGGGTGGACCATCGAAGGGCATCTTTCCTGTCCGCTTCAGCGTAAACTCACCGCAAAGATGCTGCGAGTATACGGTGAGATGGACATAAAAAATTAACCACTTTCCATTCGGGGATCTCCATTGGGACATGGTTTTTATGTGAACGGACAAGATCAGACTGTTTATGTCCGTTTGGGGGTCTCCGCTAGAGATGGCATAATGGCATCTCCAACGGTTGGACTTATTTCGAACACCGAAAGCGTCTGTTTGTGTCCGTTTGGGTCAGACCATGGACTGATACGTCCAATTTACATCACTATTTTATATCATAATCTACTGTTATTCATTGATATATTTCATACTACGTCCATCCCAAGGCTTAAGGCCTATATTTTTTCAGAAAGTCAAACTATGTTAAGTTTGAGTAACTTTTACAAAAAATCATTAACATGTCAAATACAAAATTAATATAATTAGATAGATAATGGGATATATTTTCATGTGCTATCTACAAAATTCATATTTATTGATAGATTATTCTAAAATTTCGGTCAAACTTTACTTGCTTTGACTTTTTCAAAAAAAAAAAGACTTAAGCCTTGGGATGGAGGTACTATTTAGAGATGATACTTATATTATTTCATCTATTTTTGCATGTTTGATGATTATTGGAGAATTAACTGTCGGAGCCAGAATTCTGCTGGAAAAAGGACCGTCAAGATACATATTTCTGAAGAACAACAATTCCCAGAAAATACCCAGAAACTCCTATTTTGCCAGATGACGGAGGAAGCCAGAAGGGGAGCCTGAGGTGGGCCAGGAGGGGCCCACACCACCTCTAGGCGCGGGCCACCCCCTGGTTGCGCCTAGGCATGGTGTGGTGGCCCTGGCCCACCACTGACATCGTGCCTTCGCGTATTTCACCCCCCCCGAGAACCCTAAGGCCGGGGAGCGAACAGAGAAATATTCCACCGCCGCTACGGGGCGGAAAACCATAGAGGGAGAGAGAAGCTCTCCGGTAGGCAGAAATCTGCCAGGGAAATTCCTTCCCGGAGGAGGGAAATCATCGCCATCGTCACCGTCATCGAGATGGACTTCATCGGGATCATCATCATCATCTCCACCACCAGCACCATCATCACCGCCATCTTCATTCCGTCCCGCTGATACGTCCAATTTGCATCACTATTTTATATCATAATTTGCTATTATTCATTGATATATTTCATATTGGGACACAATACTTATGTTATTTCATCTATTTTGCATGTTTCATGATTATTTGGAGATCGCGCACCGGAGCCGGGATTCTAGCTGGAAAAAGCACCGTCGGGATGCAATATTTCGGAAGATCAACTGTGGAAGGAAATTATACCAAAAATCCTATTTTTCCGGATGACGGAGAAAGCCGGAAGGGGGAACCGAGAAGACCCAAGGTGGGGCCGGACCACGGGCCGGCGCGGCCCATGGCACGGCCGCGCCACCTTGTGGTGTGGGGGCCCCACAGCCCCTTTCGCCTCCTTTTCTTCGCGAAACCCTTCGTCCGGAAAACCTAAGCTCCGGAGGGTACGTCGCGAAGAGCCATAGCCGACTCGCGGGGCGGAGAACACCGGAGAGAAAAGAGCTCTCCGGCGGGCAGGAATCCGCCGGGGAAATTCCCTCCCGGAGGGGGAAATCGACGCCATCGTCACCGCCATCGAGCTGGACATCATCTCCATCACCGTCACCATCATCTTCATCATCATCACCGCCATCTCCACCGCAGCACCTCGTCACCGCTGTAGCAATTTGGGTTTGATCTTGATTGTTTGATAGGGGAAACTCTCCCGGTGTTGATTTCTACTTGTTATTGATGCTATTGAGTGAAACCGTTGAACCAAGGTTTATGTTCAGATTGTTATTCATTATCATATCACCTCTGATCATGTTCCATATGATGTCTCGTGAGTAGTTCGTTTAGTTCTTGAGGACATGGGTGAAGTCTAAATGTTAGTAGTGAATTATGGTTGAGTAATATTCAATGTTATGATATTTAAGTTGTGGTGTCATTCTTCTAGTGGTGTCGTGTGAACGTCGACTACACGATACTTCACCATTTATGGGCCTAGGGGAATACATCTTGTACTCGTTTGCCAATTGCGGGGTTGCCGGAGTGACGAAACCCGAGCCCCCGTTGGTATATCGATGCGGGAGGGATCGCGAGGATCTCGAGTTTAAGGCCTGTGGTTAGATTTATCTTAATTACTTTCTTGTAGTTGCGGATGCTTGCAAGGGGTATAATCACAAGTATGTATTAGTCCTAGGAAGGGTGGTACATTAGCATAGGTTCACCCACACAACACTTATCAAAACAATGAAGATTAATTAGCCGTATGTAGCGAAAGCACTAGACTAAAATCCCGTGTGTCCTCGAGAACGTTTGGTCATTATAAGTAAACAAACCGGCTTGTCCTTTGTGCTAAAAACGATTGGGCCACTCGCTGCAATTGTTACTCTCGCACTTTATTTACTCGTACTTTATTCATCTGTTACATCAAAACCCCCTGAATACTTGTCTGTGAGCATTTACAGTGAATCCTTCATCGAAACTGCTTGTCAACACCTTCTGCTCCTCGTTGGGATCGACATTCTTACCTATCGAAGATACTGCGATACACCCCCTATACTTGTGGGTCATCAAGACTATTTTCTGGCGCCGTTGCCGGTGAGTGAAGCGCTATTGGTAAGTGGAATTGGTAAGGAAAACCTTTACTGTTTGTGCTGATTTTATTTCTGCACTGTCTGCTATAAGTCATTATGGAGAGATCTTCTCTTCAATTTCTATTTGGGAAATCTACTACTACTGCAACGGTAGTGGATGAGGCGCCAGGTGAGGAAGTAATACCATATAAAATACCTATGAAAATTATTGAACGTGTTATGGATAACCGCTACGAAGGGGATGGAACTGTCCATCCTGGTGATCATTTACTGTTTTTACATGAATTATGCGGGTTATTCAAGTGTGCAGGTATTGCTATGAATGAAGTTAGAAAGAAACTATTCTCTATATCGCTGTTTGGTAAAGCGGCGCATTGGTATAAATTGCTGAAGAATGGGGATTCTCTTGAATGGAATGATATTGTGCCCCGGTTTTATTCTAGGTTCTATCCTCCAAGTGAGATTCACAAAGATCGGAATCGCATATATAATTTTTGGCCTCATGATGGAGAAAGTATTGCCCAAGCTTGGGGAGATTGAAGTCTTTAATGCTCAAATGCCCCATTCATGAGCTTCCTGGTAATGTTATTATTGATAATTTCTATGCAAGACTTTCTTTTCAAGACAAGACCTTGCTGGATACTTCTTGTTCCGGATCATTTACACGCAACAAAGAAGAGTTTAAAAGGGACCTTCTTGATCGGATCCAAGAAAATACTGAAGGTTGGGAGAACGACAAGGATAGAGAATCGGGTATAATTTATGATTATAAATGCATTGAAGCTTTTATGGATACTGATAAATTTCGTAATATGAGTGCTACATATGGTCTTGATTCTCAAGTTGCTGCAAATATTTATAAAGCTTTTGCCTCTCATTATGAATTGCCTAAGAAGAATTTCGATAAGTATCATGAACCGTATAAAGATAAAATTGATTCATCTAATAATAAATGCGTTGTAGTTGAAACTGTTGATCATGTTATTCCTGAAGCTTATATTGAAAAAACTCCTTTCACTGCTAAAATGAAGGAGTACTCTATTATAAATAGTGCGGTTCATAAAAGTGAAAAGAAACCTATATAACCTGAAGAACAAATAAAAGTTGAACCTGCTGTTGCAATAGTTAAAGATCTTGTGACTGAAAATGTGGAGGATGGTCATATTATTTTCTGTGAAGATGCTTCTAATATTGTTTCACATCCTAATAAACCCAAACAAGTTATTGTTCCTATGCTATCTGTTAGAATTGGTGATCATTGCTATTATGGTTTATGTGATATTGGTGCAAGTGTTAGTGCTATTCCTTATGAGCTTTACACGGAGATTATGCACGAAATTGATTCTTGTGAACTTGAAGATATTGATGTGGTTATTCAGCTGGCTAATAGAGAAACTATTTCTCCAATTGGTATTGTTCGAGATGTGGAAGTTCTATGTGGTAAGATTAAATATCCTGCTGACTTTTTGGTACTTGGTTCTGCTGCTAGTGATTATTGTCCTATCATTTTTGGTAGACCTTTTCTAAACACTTGTGGAGCTATTAAAGATTGCAAGAAAGAGAAAATTTTGACTAAATTTGCTGGTGAATCTTATGAGTTTAAATTCTCTAAATTTACCAAAACTCCTTATAAAGCTGATTTGCCTAGTGATGATTTTAAAATGGAGCAGTGTGCATCTATTGTTCTTGTTCCTAATAATCCTTTGCGGCAACATTTGGAGAATAGCGAGAGTGAAGTTTTTAGGAAAGAAAGAGATGAGCTTGAGGAAATTTTTCTTCGCCAACCTATTCTCAAGCATGATTTACCGGTGGAAGATTTGGGTACAACACCGCCACCAAAGGAAGATCCTGTTTTTGATTTAAAGCCTTTGCTCGATAATCTTAAATATGCTCATATTGAGGATAAGAAAACATATCCTGTTATTATTAGTTCTAAGCTTTCAGAGATTGAGGAAGAAAGGTTATTGGAAATATTGAAGAAACACCGAGGAGCTATTGGCTACACTCTTGATGATTTGAAGGGGATTTCTCCTTCTATTTGCCAACATGCTATTAATATGGAAGATGATGCAAAGCATGTTGTTGAACATCAGCGTCGTCTAATTCCGAAGATGAAGGAGGTGGTAAGGAATGAGAGATGTGAAGAAACTAACCTTGTTCTTAATTGGGAGAAATGCCACTTTATGGTTAATGAAGGAATTGTATTGGGACATAAAATTTCCGAGAGAGGTATTGAAGTTGATAGAGCTAAAGTTGAAGCAATTGAGAAGATGCCCTATCCTAGGGATGTTAAAGGTATTCGTAGTGTTCTTGGTCATGCTGGGTTTTATAGGAGATTTATTAAAGATTTCTCCAAGATTTCAAAGCCTCTTACTAATCTTCTTCAAAAAGACGTACCTTTTGTTTTTGATGATGATTGTAAGGAAGCTTTTGAAACTTTAAATAAAGCCTTAACAACTGCTCCTGTAGTTGAACGTCCTGATTGGAATTTTCTTTTTGAAATTATGTGTGATGCTAGTGATTTTGTTGTAGGCGCTGTTCTTGGACAGCGAGTAGATAAAAAACTGAATGTTATTCATTATGCTAGTAAAACTCTTGATGTTGCTCAAAGAAATTATGCTACTACTGAAAAAGAATTGTTAGCTGTAGTCTTTGCTTGTGATAAATTTAGATCTTATATTGTTGATTCAAAAGTTACGATTCATATTGATCATGCTTTGCAATTAGATACCTTATGACAAAGAAAGATGCTAAGCCAAGGCTTATTAGATGGGTACTTCTTTTGCAAGAATTTGATTTACATATTGTAGATAGGAAAGGTGCTTGATAATCCTGTTGCTTGATAATTTGTCTAGATTGGAAAATATTGCTTATGATCCTGTTCTGTTAATGATAGTTTTCCAAATGAACAATTAGGCTGTAATAAAGGTGAGCTCGCGAGACGAGTCCTTGGTATGCTTGATTATGCTAACTTTATTGTTTCCAAGTACTTGCCTCCAACCTTTTCAGCTCAGCAGAGGAGGAAATTCTTTTATGACTTAAGGCATTATTTTTGGGATGACCCACACTTATATAAAGAAGGAGTGGATGGTATTCTGCGAAGATGTGTTCCTGAATATGAACAACAAGAGATATTGAGTAAATATCATGGTAGTGCTTATGGAGGACATCACGCCGGAGATAGAACCGCGCAAAAGGTTCTACAATCAGGTTTTTATTGGCCAACTCTCTTCAAAGATGCAAGGAAGTTTATTTTATCTTGTGATGAATGTCAAAGGGTTGGTAATATCTCCGGACGCAATGAAATGCCTATGAATTATACTCTTGTTATTGAACCGTTTGATTGTTGGGGATTTGACTTCATGGGACCTTTTCCGTCTTCGAAGGTAACACTCATATACTTGTTGCTGTTGATTATGTTACTAAATGGGTGGAAGCCATACCTACAAAAAGTGTCGACGGTGAGACCTCTTTAAGAATGCTTTTAGATATTATTTTTCCTAGATTTGGAGTTCCTAGATATATTATGACTGATGGAGATTCTCATTTTATTCATGGAGGTTTTAGAAAAACTCTTGCTAGGTATGGTATTAATCATAGAATTTCTTCCGCTTATCACCCTCAAACTAGTGGTCAAGTAGAATTATCAAATAGAGAGATTAAATCTATTTTGGGAAAGACCGTTAATAAATCTAGAAAGAATTGGGCTAGTAAATTGAAGGAATCACTATGGGCTTATAGAACTCGCTTATAAAAACCCCATGGGAATGTCACCTTATAAAATGGTTTATGGAAAAGCTTGTCATTTACCTTTAGAACTAGAGCACAAAGCTTATTGGGTCTGTTAGAGAATTAAATAAAGATCCTAAACTTGCTCGGTGATAAGAGGTTGTTGCAATTGAGTTCTCTAGATGAATGGAGAAGTGAAGCTTATGAAAATGCTAAACTCTTTAAAGAGAAAGTTAAGAAATGGCATGATAGAAGGATTATCAAAAGATAATTTAATATTGGGGATAAAGTCCTATTGTATCGGTCTCGTCTCAGATTCTTTGCAGGGAAATTACTCTCGAAATGGGAAGGACCATATGTTGTTGAGGAGGTGTATCGTTCAGGAGCAATTAAAATTAGCTCTCTCCAAGGCAATGCTACACAAGTGGTGAATGGACAAAGACTCAAGCATTATATCTCGGGTGATTCTTATAATGTTGATGTTGATATTATTCAAGTGGTAAACACCGGAGGCTTTCATCAAAGGTCAATTTGACAGTCTGCCAGAACTCGACTTTGAATAGGTAACAGTACAGGTAATAAAAAGTTCGCGATTTACTTTCCGAACAATGTTTTTGCTGTTTTTGGAAAATATGAAAAATTACGAGATTGAAACGGAGTGGAGGAGACGCACGAGGGCGTGCCCCCATAGGCCGGCGCAGGCCCCAAGCAGAGTACAGGATGTTCCGAGGATCAACTTCGTGTTGGTTTTTAGGCCTTGTCTAGGGTCGGTTTACGATCACCGTGCGTGGCCGCCAGGCTCAATCACGAGTAGGATGTTCCGATTATGCGGTGAAAACCCTAAATCGTAGTAGGTCGTTTTAGCTTTATTTTGATCAAGCAGGACCACCATCCGATCGTACACCTCGTACGCATCATGGGTGGATCGGCTCCTTGAGCCGATTCACAGGACAACCCGAGAGCCGATCGAGGCTCGTATTTAATGTTTACGTGTATGCCATGCAGGAAACTAAGCGAGGCACATCCAACACCTTCCTGACCAGGTATAGGTCAGGTGGCACGCCCTTGCATCAGCATCGGACGTGCGTGCCGAGTCTTTGCGGGCCGTCGCTCGGAGGGACCGGGGCCAGCCGCAGTCCTGGGAGCCTCCCGGCTCTACCGTGTTGCCCGTCGCTGCTCCCCGGTGGGTTTCTGACCGCAACACATTCTGGCACGCCCGGTGGGACAATCTTCGACATCAACCGCATCGCCATCTACATCCGAGATGGCGGAAGACACTCCAGTCACGTACGAGGATCTGACCGAGGAGCTCAATAAGAAGTATGACGAGGTCAAAGCGATCCTCGAAGCCGACCTCATCGGCTCTTTTCACAGAACCCGCTCACATGGCATCAGGTGGAAAGGGTTCTCACCTGAAGGCGCGCTCGATGGAGTGGACCTGTCCGCCCCGTCAGAAGAACGCACCAGGTCGCTGCGTCAGGAGATTAACTTCATGGTAGCTCATTCGCTACACCGCCATTCTGAGAGCCTGGTGAACACTTTGGAGCGTGTCGCTCTTCGCGTGATCCAGGAAATCATGAAGCATCAGTACTCTCCGTCGGGACCAGCTCTAGGGACTCACCAAGGAGAGATGCCACTCCGAGTCCCGTCCACTGCTGCCATTCGCGTTGGCGGCACCGGAAGTGCCGAATTCACCGGCATACGTCGTCTACAAGATCGGTGGTGACCCTAGTGACTACCGGTTCTTGCATGAGGCGCCTAAGGAGATCCCTCACGGATACACGTGCACATACGTGCCGGACTGCAATGACTCGTGCCCTCACAAACCGGACCGCAACAGCGGGGACTTCGGAACAACGGGAGGAACTTCGGGGACAGATCTTGAGAAGCGGACGTGGCTAGCCAAGTACGCCACCCCGATAAACCTCCGAGCCCAACTCCTGCAGGTTGGCTCAGAGCTTGAGAAGCAAGCATGGCTGGCTAAGTATGCCACTCCGGCAAATCTTCGAGTTCGACTCCTGCAGCCCGGCACCGCGGATCGGATCGGTACAATCTTGAGAGACTAGTTCGGCATGGTGCCGAAGAGGAGGGCAATCGGCTATTCCAAGCCGTACCCCAACGAGTACGAGTTGATCCCACTACCACCCAAATATCGGCTCCCTGAATTCTCCAAATTTAGTGGATCAGATGATTCCAGCTCAATCGAGCATGTGAGCCGATATTTGGCACAGCTGGGCACGATCTCAGCATCAGATGAGCTGCGTGTGAGGTTCTTCGCACAGTCCCTCACATGATCGGCTTTCGGGTGGTACGCATCGCTGCCACCAGACTCAATCCGGACTTGGAAGCAGTTGGAGGAGCAGTTCCACATGCAGTATCACTCAGAGGCTTCCGAGGCTGGCATTGCCGATCTAGCACAAGTACGACAGAAGCGCGGAGAAACAGTGTCAGAATACATACAACGCTTCAGAAACGTTAGGAACCGATGCTATTCGGCTCGTGTGACTGAAAAAGAAGCAGTCGAGTTGGCGGTGGTAGGTCTCATATCACCGATCAAGGACATGGCCTCCCAAGCAGAGTACCCTTCACTGGCGCACATGGTGCAGAAGCTATCATCATATGAGCAGCGCCACCCAGACGTTTACCAGGATAAATTCAAACGTGCGGTGGTCCTGGTCGAGGCAGATGAAGATGAAAGCTCCGCGGGAGATCAGGAGGTAGCAGTGGCTGAATGGACTCGGGGGGCAAGCCCCGTGTCCTGTAAGTGGGTTAAGCCACAAGGTCCTCCAAGAGGGTTTGACTTCGATGTCACCAAGGCTGAGCAAATTTTCGACCTCTTACTGAAGGAGAAACAGCTAAAGGTACCCGAAGGCCACAAGATCCCCACGGCGCAGGAGCTGAACGGGAAGCCATACTGCAAGTGGCACAACACGTTCACCCACGCCACCAACGACTGCAGGGTGTGGCGTCAGCAGGTCCAAATGGCGATAGAACAAGGGCGTCTAGTTTTCAGCCAGTACGCCATGAAGGTTGACGCACACCCCTTCCCCGCCGTTAACATGGTGGAGTGCACTTACCATGGAGGGTGCCAGCCAGGATTCTCGTGCAATATCAACATGGTAGGACCTGCGCACCACTCTGGTAAGGACGGAGACGAGGGCAGCTGCTCTCATAGCAAGGACACGAGAGGAAGCCGTTCCACGCGATCGGCTCCGTCACGATGGCAAGCGCTACATCACGAGAGGGAGAAGTGAGGAACGTAAGATATCGGCGACCTCTCTCGATCACCTCCTCAACAAGTATGTGAGTCAATATGACCAACGCCGACGGTATAACAGCGATGACGAAAGGGATCGTCTAGCTAGGGATGCCAGGAGACATCGTCGGCATGATCGCGACGAGGAGAGATATGAGCGCCACGCCAAGGAAAAGTCAAGAGATCAAGACGACGTGGATAGGCACTGGGACTATCCCTTCTTCGGATCACTCGCTGGGATTCGGGAATGAGCCGATTGCCTACAATCGGCAACCGCCTGAAATGTAAACATAAGAAGAAGGATGCAGCTAACGTGTCCGTGTTCAAACGTCTAGGGCCTCTCCCGCCTCGGAACAAGCACGCCGAGTCCTCTCGGGTGGAAGATCTCGAGGAATTAGAAGACGATGATGAAGAAGAAGATAAGTACCACCGGCCAAGGTGGTGCCCCGATGGACTCGGCCGTTCCCAAAAGCATAGGGTTCAGCGACTACGTGGTTTGGAGGAAGCCGAGAGGTTATACCGCACACGTTGAGGAAGGCGCGGCCTGATCCGGCCGCTAAAATTCAGCGAACCCCGGACGAAGAAGGTCGGCCACAAAGGAAAGAGTGGCGCTCCGGACAAAAGAAAGCCGATGATGAAACATCGGCTGGCACAAACATGGTGTTCATCCTTCCGACGGAGTTTAGTGCTCCGAGGATTAGACGAGGCACCTGTGGCACAACTTGATCGCGGCCCACGGCCGGTTATCTTTGAGAAGCCACGAGAAAGAAGCTACGGACACTCGAAGGCCTTGTACTTGCGAGGCTATATCAATGGGCAGCCTGTCAACAAGATGTTGGTGGACACCGGAGCGGCAATCAACATTATGCCATACTCCATGCTACGTCGGTTAGGACGCTCTAGCTCGGATCTGATCAAGACCAATGTGACACTGAGCGATTTCAACGGCCAAGCATCTGACGCACAAGGTGTTCTGAATGTGGATCTAACTGTAGGAAGGAAAACCGTCCCTACGACGTTTTTCATTGTCGATAGCAAGAGCACCTATGCTGTCCTGCTAGGAAGAGATTGGATCCACGCCAACGTTGCATTCCATCCACAATGCACCAATGCTTAATACAGTGGGATGGAGATGAAGTAGAGGTTGTCCACGCAGATGATTCAGCCGAGATTTCAACGGCTGGCATTAACGTTTGGGAGACAACAGGCCAAGAGCCACTCTCAGGCATCAATTTGGACGACTGCGAGCGCATCGACGTGACGAAGGACGGGGTAAGGCTGGTCTTATCCACCGGCCTGACCGTGTAACAAGAGCAACATCTATGGACAAAAGTGGCGATGCCGATCTGTGGGATCGGCCCCAAAGATCTATGGAGGAGCATTGCAAAACCTTCATTGAGCGATTCGATCAACATGGAGGCCGATTCCAGCAATCGGCCAAAATTATCCTCACCATGCGTTCTGCCTGGGTTCAACGTCGATCTAATGGGCAATGGGTTTACATCGGCTCATGAGCTGGAAGAAGTTAACATTGGTCCTAACGGAGCCGATGTTCAAGTACAGTGCCTTGGCTAACTATAGAGCCGATATCCGCAGTTACCTGGCAGAATCGGCTCGGGGGGCACCTGATCAGATGAACATGTGTGATACATGTGCAGTGAAATATTGGGGGCCGATAGAAAAATCGGCCAGTAAATATTTTTTTCATGAATGTACAGCCGATGCACGGACATCGACTTTAGAGCTAAGGAACAAAGCCGATGCACGGCCATCGACTCTAGTACAATTTTCATGGGATCTACTAGTTGCGTGTTCAAGACACGAGGACCTCCAACTCTGTGCGCCCTCCAACTCTGTGCGCAAGGTTGCCAGTTCAGCAGTGCTGTCAGAGGAGTTTTGGGCGTACAAGACAACCTTGTCAGAGGAGTCTTTGGTTTCTAAGCCACTGGTAATCATCTGCAGTATCGGCTTTCAACGGAAGAAAAGGTGATCGATGGTGGCAAGTTTGGCTGGCTCTGCGTGTTGGGTTTCTCAGATTCGCTCGAATTCGGGTCCATTTGTCTGAACTACCGTTCTCACTTTGACTGAGGCTCGGGGGGCAGCTGATTTGGTAGGCACTCTGTTTTTGGAAGCCGATTGGAGTGTCGTCGGCTGACCCTGCATCATAAACTTCTTCGAAAGTGGTGAGTTGTTGCAGAAGGAGGTCACCAGAGCTGCTGGAATGAGCCTGAAAGGAAAGCCATCATCATCTACAGGGTCAGGGCCGTTTCTGTTGCTACAAAAAGATAGAGCAAGGCGCTATGTTCGGACAACCAGGAGCGGTCAAGGATCACCTTCAGGCCAGAGACCATAGCGTGGGCATTGGATGATGTTACCCTTGGGTCCGTTTCAGTTGCGAACCTGTCCGATTTGACATCTGAGGTTCATATGGCCGGGGGTTGGATCTGTTCAAGCGGCGTTTTGGGGGTCTGAGTTTTGCTCTCTTGGGCAAGTCACAGATTGCCATTTGATGGACAATAGAGTTGGCTTTGCTCGCGTTTCATGGCAAGGTCCGATGTGCTGCCATCGGCTCTTGATTTGCTGACTTATTGTAGCAATCGGCGAAATTGGTAAAAGGACAAAATCGGCTGAGAAATTTCTTCTTCATTGATCAGGAGGTTTTTTATAATGAAGAGCCGATTGCTCAAGAAAGGAAGAACAAAAGAAGAGCCGATTGCTCAGGAACTACTAGTCCTACATTACTAATCCTCGCTGGCCTCGTCGGCGGCATCGTAGCTGCCGACGGCGCTGCTTCCGGAGAGGTCCTCGTCGCTGCTACCCCAGCCCTCGGCCGGAGCTTCTTCTTCCTCGTCATCATCATCGTCCTCGCTGTCCGCCCAAGCGCGGAAGCGCTTCGCCGGCGGATACCCGGCGGAGGAGGAGGAATCATCCTCCTCCTCTTCTTCTTCTTCCTCTACTTCTTCTTCTTCCTCCTCCTCGTCGGAGGAGGTGGGGTTCGCCCAGGAGTGGAGGTCGTCTTCGCTCTCGCTCTTCAGCTCCCCTTCAATGAGGAACTCGAGGTCGTCCTCCCCATCGGTCAGAGGTAAGTCACCATCTGACCCGACGAGTGCTTCGGGTGGGCCTTCTGGCACATGGTCGAAGTTCCACTCCTGCTCGCTCGAGGAGGAAGATTGGAAAGAGAGGCCTGAAGAGATGGAGGAAGAGGAAGACATTGCTACGGGGAAAGAGGGTTTTTCGGGTGCCGATGGCCGGAACAGAGCAAGAGGATGAAGTGGCGAACCGTTCGGCACAGTTAAATAAAGGGGGTATAGTGGAGGTTTAATGCCATTGCGGTTTCCGAGGGAGTGGTGTTAAAGCTATCAAATCTTGCTGAGAAGTGGAAGTGGCAAGGCATCATGATGGAGGATACTGCGGCGGTTCTGCTCTGCCACGACATGACCCGACGAATAAGAAGCAGAGTGATTTTGGAATTGTCATTTCCAAAACCAGGGGGGCATGTGTTATCACCAGAATTTGACCGGATCAGAAGTGGGCCGCGATTACAGATGGGCTTGAAGAATATACATGGAAGAAATACATGAATCGGCCTTGTATACAAAGTTTGGGCTAGTTTGCCCGTGTATCTGTAACATAGTAGGATACGTGTCGGTTAAATAGAGTTTGGGCTCGTGCCCGGTTGGGATTATTCCCACGTTAGAAAGTCTACGGACTATAAATATGTATCTAGGGTTTATGAAATAAACAACAATCACGTTCACCACAAACCAATCTAGGCGCATCGCCAACTCCCTTGTCTCGAGGGTTTCTTCCGGGTAAGCATCATGTTGCCTAGATCGCATCTTGCGATCTAGGCAGTACAAGTTTATTCGTTGTTCATGCGTTGCTCGTACTGAAGCCTTTTTGATGGCGAGCAATGTATTTATCATAGATGTGTTAGGGTTAGCATTGTTCATCGAATCATATGCTGTCGTCGTGCAACCCTTAGACGTCTAGCCGTCCTTACACCTATCTTAGGTGTAAGGGCGGCACCCCGCTTGATCATTGTTTAGTAGATCCGATCCGTTATGATTGCTCCTTGTTCTTCAAGGATTAGTTTAATATCTGCATGGTTAGGCCTTACAAACGGGTTGAAAGATCCAGTGGCGCGTAGGGTGTAGTTTGCTAGCCCTAGACAGGATGTTCCGAGGATCAACTTCGTGTTGGTTTTTAGGCCTTGTCTAGGGTCGGTTTATGATCACCGTGCGTGGCCGCCTGGCTCAATTACGAGTAGGATGTTCCGATTATGCGGTGAAAACCCTAAATCGTAGTAGGTCGTTTTAGCTTTATTTTGATCAAGCAGGACCACCATCTGATCGTACACCTCGTACGCATCATGGGTGGATCGGCTCCTTGAGTCGATTCACAGGACAACCTGAGAGCCGATCGAGGCTCGTATTTAATGTTTACGTGTATGCCATGCAGGAAACTAAGCAAGGCACATCCAACACCTTCCTGACCAGGTATAGGTCAGGTGGCACGCCCTTGCATCAGCATCGGACGTGCGTGCCGAGTCTTTGCGGGCCGTCGCTCGGAGGGACCAGGGCCAGCCGCAGTCCTGGGAGCCTCCCGGCTCTACCGTGTTGCCCGTCGCTGCTCGCCGGTGGGTTTCTGACCGCAACACTATCACATGTATATTTGTTTGTTTCCCTCAACTCTTATGCTTGCTAATTAACCTTGCTAGCCAAAGACCTGTACTGAGAGGGAATACTTCTCGTGCATCCAAACCTGAACCCAAACCTATGCCATTTGTGTCCACCATATCTACCTATTGCATGGTATTTTCTGCCACTCCAAGTAAATACTTCATGTGCTACCTTTAAACAATTCAAAATTTATTATTTCTTATTTGTGTCAGTGTTTTATAGCTCATGAGGAAGTATGTGGTGTTTTATCTTTCAGTCTTGTTAGGCAGCTTCCACTAATGGACTAGTGGCTTCATCCACTTATCCTATAATTTTGCAATAAGAGCTGGCAACGGGGTTCCCAGCCCCAATTAATCAACTTTCATTAATAATTCTCTTCACGTGTTTTGCTCTATTCATCGGTAAGCAACTTAATTTTGCAATAGACACTCCTCCATGGTATGAGATTGTTGGAAGGCACCCGAGGATTCGGTTAGCTATGGCTTGTGTTAGCAAAGGTTGGGGGAGTGTCATCCTTAAATAAACTAAAATACTTGTGTAAACAAAAGAGAAGAGGGATGATCTACCTTGCTCGGTAGAGATAACGTCCTTCATGGGAGCCGCTCTTTGGAGGTCTGTTTGGCAAGGGGGTTAGAGTACCCGCTACCAATCGTTGACAACGACAAACACCTCTCAAAACTTTACTTTTATTCTCTTTATATGATTTCAAAACTGAAAAAGCTCTAGCACATGATTTAATCCCTGCTTCCCTCTGCGAAGGGCATGTCTTTTACTTTATGTTGAGTCAGTAAACCTATTTCCCTCCATCTCAAGCAAGCATTTTAGTTGTTGTGATCAAACTATTATATTGTGATTTGCTTCATCATGTCTTTTATTCTTTCTTGTTTAGTACAAGTTTTACCTGAATGAATATAGCTTTGAAAGTCATCAATGATTACTATGATTGAGTATGCAAGTTTACCATAAGCTTTAATATGAGAGCGCTGCTCAATAGATAAGTATAATCTGTTAGCTGTTCTCTGACCAAGAACAAAGTTTGCCATCACCAACTATGATTTCTTATGCACCTTTATTTGTGATTACCTTATACTTGTTTCAAGTTGAATTATATGAGGAAGTTGTTTACTAGAATGTCTTGTGTGAATGAATATGATGCTTCTTGTCCATATTTGATTTATCGACTCTTCACTCCATAAACATGTGGTCTTGTTTACTGAGCTCAGTTTCGCTTGGGGGCAAGCGAAGTCTAAGCTTGGGGGGAGTTGATACGTCCAATTTGCATCACTATTTTATATCATAATTTGTTGTTATTCATTGATATATTTCATATTGGGACACAATACTTATGTTATTTCATCTATTTTGCATGTT
The DNA here is from genome assembly GCF_022539505.1 of Lolium rigidum. Taxonomy (NCBI): domain Eukaryota; kingdom Viridiplantae; phylum Streptophyta; class Magnoliopsida; order Poales; family Poaceae; genus Lolium; species Lolium rigidum. The sequence continues at coordinate 166,212,255 of NC_061512.1, forward strand.
TCATGATCATTTGGAGATTGCGCACCGGAGCCAGGATTCTGCTGGAAAAAGCACCGTCAGGATGCAATATTTCGGAAGATCAACTGTGGAAGGAAATTATACCAAAAATCCTATTTTTCCGGATGACGGAGAAAGCCGGAAGGGGAACCGAGAAGACCCAAGGTGGGGCCGGACCACGGGCCGGCGCGGCCCATGGCTCCGGCCGCGCCACCTTGTGGTGTGGGGGCCCCACAGCCCCTTTCGCCTCCTTTTCTTCGCGAAACCCTTCGTCCCGAAAACCTAAGCTCCGGAGGGTACGTCGCGAAGAGCCACAGCCGCCTCTCGCGGGGTGGAGAACACCAGAGAGAAAAGAGCTCTCCGGCGGGCAGGAATCCGCCGGGGAAATTCCCTCCCGGAGGGGGAAATCGACGCCATCGTCACCGCCATCGAGCTGGACATCATCTCCATCACCATCACCATCACCATCGGACTCTAGGGGAAACAATTAGAAAACTCTCCCGGGAGAGTTTCCCCTATCAAACTCTCCCGGTTCAAACTTGTTTGATAGGGGAAACTCTCCCGGTGTTGATTTCTACTTGTTATTGATGGTATTGAGTGAAACCGTTGAACCAAGGTTTATGTTCAGATTGTTATTCATTATCATATCACCTCTGATCATGTTCCATATGATGTCTCGTGAGTAGTTCGTTTAGTTCTTGAGGACATGGGTGAAGTCTAAATGTTAGTAGTGAATTATGGTTGAGTAATATTCAATGTTATGATATTTAAGTTGTGGTGTCATTCTTCTAGTGGTGTCGTGTGAACGTCGACTACACGATACTTCACCATTTATGGGCCTAGGGGAATACATCTTGTACTCGTTTGCCAATTGCGGGGTTGCCGGAGTGACGAAACCCGAGCCCCCGTTGGTATATCGATGCGGGAGGGATCGCAGGATCTCGAGTTTAAGGCCGTGGTTAGATTTATCTTAATTACTTTCTTGTAGTTGCGGATGCTTGCAAGGGGTATAATCACAAGTATGTATTAGTCCTAGGAAGGGCGGTACATTAGCATAGGTTCACCCACACAACACTTATCAAAACAATGAAGATTAATTAGCCGTATGTAGCGAAAGCACTAGACTAAAATCCCGTGTGTCCTCGAGAACGTTTGGTCATTATAAGTAAACAAACCGGCTTGTCCTTTGTGCTAAAAAGGATTGGGCCACTCGCTGCAATTGTTACTCTCGCACTTTATTTACTCGTACTTTATTCATCCGTTACATCAAAACCCCCGAATACTTGTCACGTGAGCATTTACAGTGAATCCTTCATCGAAACTGCTTGTCAACACCTTCTGCTCCTCGTTGTGATCGACATTCTTACTTATCGAAGATACTGCAATACACCCCCTATACTTGTGGGTCATCACCCGCTGTAACATCTTGGTTTTGATACTTGTCTAGTTCATATGGGAAACTTTCCCGGTATTGATTACTCCTTGTAGTTGATGCTATTGAGTGAAATCATTGAATTAAGGTTTATGTCCAGATTTTTATTCATCATTATATCACCTCTGATTATGATCCACATGATGTCTTGTGAGTAGTTCGTTTAGTACTTGAGGACATGGGAGAAGTCACGATGTTAGTAGTGGAACTATGTTGAGTAATATTTAATGGTTTGATATTTAATTTGTGGTGTTATTCTTCTAGTGGTGTCATGTGAAAGTTGACTACACGATACTTCACCATTATGGGCCTCGGGGAATGCATCGTTTATTTGGCTACTAATTGTGGGGTTGCGGGAGTGACAGAAATCCAAACCCCCGTTAGGAAACCAATGCATTAGGGAGTGTAGGATCTCAAAGTTTAAGGTTGTGGTTAGATTTATCTTAATTACTTTCTTGTAATTGCGGATGCTTGCAAGGGGTATAATCACAAGTATGCATTAGTCCAAGTAGGGGTAGTGCATTAGCATAGGTTCACCCACACAACACTTACCAAACCAATGAAGATTATTCAGCTGTGTGAAGCGAAAGCATTTGACGAAATTCCCGTGTGTCCTCGGGAGCGTTTAGTCATCATAAGTAAAACAACCGGCTTGTCCTTTGCTCTAGAAAGGATTGGGCCACTCGTTGCAATCATTATTACTGTCTTTTACTTACTCATACTTTATTTATTTGCAATACCAAATACCCCTAAAAACTTGTTTGCTAGTGTTTACAGTGAATCCTTGATCAAAACTGCTTGTCAACACCTGCTGCTCCTCGTTAGGTTCGACACTCTTTTTTATCAAAAGTACTACGATACACCCCCTATACTTGTGGGTCATTAAGACAATTTTCTGCCGCCGTTGCCAGGGAGTGAAGCGCTATTGAAGAGTGAAATTGGTAAAGGAAACTTTTACTGTAATTGATGTTTTTATTTCTGTCTAATGCTTTATTTCATTATGGAGAAGTCTCCATTTGACTCCCTATTTTGGATTACTACTACCACTGCTACGGTAGTAGATGAACCACCACATGCTCAATTAGATCCTTTTAAAATACCTATGAAAATTGTTAAACGTGTTATGAATAACTGCTATTTAGGAGATGGAACTGTCCATCCGGGTGATCATTTACTCTTTATACATGAATTATGCGAGTTGTTCAAGTGTGCAGATATTTCAATGTACCAAGTTAAGAGGAAGTTATTCTCTTTATCACTTAAGGGAAGAGCTGTGGAATGGTATGAGATCCTGAAGAATGGCCGATCTATTGGATGTGAGGAAATTGTACCTCTCTTTTATTACAAATTCTATCCTCCAAGTGATATTTACAAAGATCAGAATCAAATATATAATTTTTGGCCTCAAGATGGAGAGAGTATTGCCCAGGCGTGGGGGAGATTGAAGTCACTAATGCTCAAATGTCCCATTCACGAGCTCCCCGGTAATATTGTTATTAATAACTTCTACGCGAGGCTTTCTCATCATGATAAGGATTTATTAGATGCTTCTTGTTCCGGATCATTTACATGTATCAAAGAAGAAGCTAAATGGGATCTTCTCGACCGTATTCAGGAAAATACTGAAGGATGGGAGAATGACAAAGGAAGAAAGTCAGGTATAAGTTATGATTGTGAATGCATTGAATCTTTTATGCAAACTGATGAATTTCATAATACTAGTGCTGTTTATGGTCTTGATTATCAAATTCTTGCAAACTGTTTTAAGGCCTTTGCCTCTTATCTTGATGTTCCCAAAAAGGAGTGGAACAAGTACCATGCACCTTATAAAGATATTGTTAATTGTGTTCCTGCTAGAAATATTGAACTTTGTACTGTTGATCATGTTTTGCCTGAACCTTATATTGAGAAAGTACCTTTCCCTGCCAAGGTAAAGGAGCTTTCTATTATAACTAGTGTGGTTAATAAAAGTACAAAGAAATCTATAGAACCTGATGAACAAATAATTGTTGAACCTGTAGTAGCAATAGTAAATGACCTTGTTACTGAAAATGTAGAAGATGAACACGTTATCTTTTGTGAAGATGCTTCTAATATTGTTTCACATCCTAGTAAATCAAAGAAAACTAGTGCTCATGTGCTTACTGTCAGAATAGGTGATCATTGCTATTATGGTTTATGTGATATTGGTGCAAGTTCAAGTGCTATTCCTTATGAGCTTTACAGGAAAATTATGCATGAAATTGGTTCTTGTGAACTTGAAGAAATTGTGGTTATTCAGCTTGTTAATAGAGAGACCATCTCTCCGATTGGTATTGTTAGAGATGTGGAAGTTTTATTTGGTATGATTAAATATCCTGCTAATTTTCTAGTACTTGGTACATATGCTAGTAAGACTTGTCCTATACTTTTTGGTAGACCTTTCTTGAATACTTGTGGTGCTATTATAGATTGTAAGAAAGAGAAAATTCTTACTAAATTTGATGGTGAGTCTTATGAGTTTTATTTTTATAAGTTTTCTAAAGCTCCTTATGAAAATGAATTGCCTAATGAAGATTTTAGAGTAGAACAACTTGCCTCTATTGCTCTTGCTCCTAACAATGCTTTGCAGCACTATATGGAGGAGCACGAAAGTGAGATCTTTATGTAGGAAAGAAATGAGATTGATGAGATTCTTCATCGTCAACTGGAGATGCTTAAGCACAATTTACCCGTGGATGACTTGGGTACCATGCTACCACCCTAAGAGGATCCTATTTTTGATTTAAACCTTTACCTGATGATCTTAAATATGCTTATATTGATGATAAGAAAATATATCATGTTATTATTAGTTCTAAACTTCCAGGACAGGAAGAGGAAAGATTATTGCGAGTATTGAAAAAACTCCGAGGAGCTATGGGATATACTCTTGATGATTTGAAGGGGATTTCTCCTAATATATGTCAGCATGCTATTAATATGGAACCTGATGCGAAGCCAGTTGTTGAACATCAACGCCATTTAATTCCTAAGATGAAGGATGTGGTAAGAAATGAGGTATTGAAACTTCTTGATGCTGGTATTATTTATCCTATTGCTGATATTAGATGGGTTAGTCCTGTGCATTGTGTCCCTAAGAAAGGAGGAATTACTGTTGTGCCTAATGAGAATAATGAGCTTATTCCTCAAAGAGTAGTATTTGGTTATAGGATGTGCATTGATTTTAGAAAATTTAACAAAGTTACTAAGAAAGATCATTATCCTTTACCTTTTAATGATCAAATGTTAGAAAGGTTGTCTAAGTAAATTCATTTTTGTTTTCTTGATGGTTACTGGGTTTTCTCAAATTGTTGTTAAAAAGCAAGATCAAGAGAAAACCACTTTTACTTGTCCTTATGGAACTTATGCTTATATATAGATGTATGCCTTTTGATTGGTGTAATGCTCCTGCTACGTTTCAAAGATGCATGTCTGCTATCTTTCATGGTTTTGCGAAGAAATTGTGGAAGTATTCATGGACGATTGATAACCCACACAGGGGATCACAACATTCTTCGAGGGAAGTAAAACCAAAATTTATTGATTCGACACAAGGGGAGACAAAGAATACTTATAAGCCTTAACAGCTGAGTTGTCAATTCAGCTGCACCTGGAAAAGCACTAGTAACAGGGGTGATGTGAAAGAGTAGTAATATGAGAGCAATGGCAATAGTAACACAGAGGAGTTGGCACCGGAAAATATTCCAGTGCGTAGTTGACTGTAGAGAAATGATGATGACAGAAGGACCGGGGTTGGCATCTACCTACAATAGTGGTAACTCTCCAAATAACATGTGTTGGGTGAACAAATTACAGTTGGGAAATTGATAATTCTGAGGGCATGATAATGCATGCTATGATAAGATAAAGGTTACTGTAGTATTTAATTGGGCATTACAACATGATACATAGACCGTAATCCAACTGCGTTTATGACTAATAACCCACCTTCAGGTTATCATCCGAACCCCTTTCAGTATTAAGTTGCAAGCAACAGATTATCGCATTAATCAATGTGTGTAAAGTAAACAATAGAATTATCCTTAGACAAAACATTGTTGCTTTCTCCCTAGTAGCAACATCACATCTACAATCTTAGAAGTTATTGTCACTCTTCCAGATTACTAGAGGCATGAACCCACTATCGAGCATAAATACTCCCTCTTGGAGATACATGCAACTACTTGATCAAGGTAACTACAAGTATCGGAGAGCATGCAAGATCTTAAATAACAAATAGTATGATAATATGATGAATAATCTGATCACAATTCCACAATTTATCATATCCCAACTAACACAACACCAATTACATCATATGGATCTCAATCATGTAAGGCATCTCATGAGATTATTGTATTGAAGTACATGGGAGAGAGAGTACCAACTAGCTACAGTCGAGAACCCGTAGTCCAAGGGGAACTACTCATGAACCATCATGGAGTCGAAGTGGAGGCGGTGGAGTCGATGGAGATTGCTGGGGGGGGGGGGTCAATCCCCGTCCCGGTAGGGTGCCGGAACAGGAACTTCTGACCCCCGAAACTTGTCTAGACGATGGCGGCGGCGATGGAACTTTTCGTGAATGGAGGCTCTGGTTATTTTGGGTTTTTACGTCGAAGGAAATTTATAGGTGGAAGGGCGAGGTCGGTGGGCGCCAGGTGGCCCCACACCACACCATGGCGCGGCTAGGAGGGGGCCCGCGTCAAGGGCTGGTGTGGCCTCCCTGTTGCCATCCTCAGTCTCTGCTCTGGACTCCGTCTTCATGTTGGGAAAATAGGAGGTTTGGCTTTTATTTCGTCCGATTCCGAGAATATTTCCTGTACAACTTTTCTGAAATACAAAAAAAACAAAAAATAGGAACTAACACCGTGGCATCTTGTCAATAGGTTAGTTTCAGAAAATGCATAAAAGTGCCACGAAGTGTAGACAAAACATATAGAAATTGGTGTAAAACTAGCATGGAGCATCAAAAATTATCGATATGTTTGCAACGTATCAACGATTTCTCCATCTATGGGACTTGTTTTTATAATTGTTTGCACACTCTCGATAAAGTTTTGCAGAGATGTGAAAAAACTAATCTTGGGAGAAATGAGACTTTATGGTAAATGAAGAAATTGTTCTTGGACATTAAATTTTTGAAAGAGGTATTAAAGTCGATAGAGCCAAAGTGAAAGAAATTGAGAAAATGCCCTGTCCTAGGGATGTTAAAGGTATTCGTAGTATTCTTGATCATGTTGGTTTGTATAGGAGGTTTATTAAGGATTTCTCTAAAATTTCAAAGCCTCTTACTCATGTTCTCCAAATGGATGTAGCTTTTGTTTTTGATGATGATTTTAAGGAAGCTTTTGAAACTCTAAAGAAGGCTTTAACTACTGCTCCTATTGTTCAACCACCTGATTGGAATTTACCCTTTGAAATTATGTGTGATGCTAGTGATTTTGCAGTAGGTGCTATTCTTGGACAACGAGTAGATAAGAAGTTGAATGTTATTCATTATGCTAGTAAGACTCTTGATGCGGCTCAAAAGAATTATGCTACTACTAAAAAAATAATTTCTAGCTATAGTCTTTGCTTGTGATAAGTTTAGACCTTATATTGTTGATTCGAAGGTTACTATTCATACTGATCATGCTGCTATTAGGTACCTTATGGAAAAGAAAGAGACTAAACCTAGGCTTATTAGATGGGTGTTTATTTTACAAGAGTTTGATCTGCATATTGTAGATAGGAGGGGTGCTAAAAATCTTGTTGCTGATAATTTGTGTAGATTGGAAAACATTTCTTATGATCGTATTCATGTTAATGATAGTTTTCCAAATTAACAATTGGCTGCAATAAAAGTAATCTCACGAGAGAGTCCTTGGTATGCTGATTATGCTAACTTTATTGTTTCCAAGTGACATAGGCATCCCCAATGGGCCAGCCGAAGAAGGTACCCGGGGTTTACTGAAGGCCCACGACCCGAGGTTTTACATAGTTGGAAAAGATATAATTTTTTTAGGAATATTAACTTGTAATTGTTACGGGACGGTTCAGAAACCCTCCCGGACTCTGTAACTTGTGTATCACGAATCCCTCGGCTCCGCCTCCTATATAAGGGGGAGTCGAGGGACAAACAAAGGATTGACTCATTGTTTCACGCAACCCTACTTTTCATAGCAGTCGAGTATTTTTTCGGCTGAAACCTTCGAGATCTACTTGCCCTCTACTTGCAACTAAACACTAGTCTACAACTTGTAGGCATTGATAAGTTAATCCCTTATCAATTGGCGTCGTCTGTGGGAATTAGAGGAGACAAGGTTCTGATCTCGATGGCACGTTCGACATCATCAACATCTTCGGTAGCAAGCAACGCGATGGATCGAGGTAAACAGATCGAAACCGCTCTAGTCGATTTTATTCCTTGATGACCCACAAGTATAGGGGATCGCAATAGTCTTCGAGGGAAGTAAAACCCAATTTATTGATTCGACACAAGGGGAGACAAAGAATACTTGAAAGCCTTAACAGCAGAGTTGTCAATTCAGCTGCACCTGGAAACAGACTTGCTCGCAAGAGTTTATCAGTAGTAACAGTTTTATAGCGATAGCAGGTAGTAAAATAACAGCAGCAGAGTAACAAAGACAGCAGTAGTGATTTTAGTAAACAACAGGATTGAAATACTGTAGGCACGGGGACGGATGACGGGCGTTGCATGGATGAGAGAAACTCATGTAACAATCATAACAGGGCATTTGCAGATAATAATAAAACGGTGTCCAAGTACTAATCAATCAATAGGCATGTGTTCCAATTATAGTCATACGTGCTCGCAATGAGAAACTTGCACAACATCTTTTGTCCTACCAGCCGGTGGCAGCCGGGCCTCAAGGGAAACTACTGGATATTAAGGTACTCCTTTTAATAGAGTACCGGAGCAAAGCATTAACACTCCGTGAACACATGTGATCCTCACGTCACTACCATCCCCTCCGGTTGTCCCGATTTCTGTCACTTCGGGGCCATTGGTTCCGGACAGCGACATGTGTATACAACTTGCGAGTAAGACCATAAACAATAAATATCATGATGAAATAATAACATGTTCAGATCTGAGATCATGGCACTCGGGCCCTAGTGACAAGCATTAAGCATAACAAGTTGCAACAATATCATCAAAGTACCAATTACGGACACTAGGCACTATGCCCTAACAATCTTATGCTATTACATGACCAATCTCATCCAATCCCTACCATCCCCTTCGGCCTACAGCGGGGAATTACTCACACATGGATGGGGGAAACATGGCTGGTTGATGGAGAGGCGTTGGCGGTGATGGCGGCGATGATCTCCTCCAATTCCCCGTCCCGGCGGAGTGCCAGAACGGAGACTTCTGGCTCCCGAGACGGAGTTTCGCGATGTGTGATGGCGTGTATTTCACACGTTCATTGGGGAACCCCAAGAGGAAGGTATGATGCGCACAGCAGCAAGTTTTCCCTCAGAAAGAAACCAAGGTTTATCGAACCAGGAGGAGCCAAGAAGCACGTTGAAGGTTGATGGCGGCGGGATGTAGTGCGGCGCAACACCGGGGATTCCGGCGCCAACGTGGAACCTGCACAACACAACCAAAGTACTTTGCCCCAACGAAACGGTGAGGTTGTCAATCTCACCGGCTTGCTGTAACAAAGGATTAACCGAATTGTGTGGAAGATGATTGTTTGCGGAGAAAACGAGTAAAACAAGTATTGCGAGCAGATTTGTATTTCAGTATTAAAGAATGGACCGGGGTCCACAGTTCACTAGAGGTGTCTCTCCCATAAGATAAAAGCATGTTTGGTGAACAAATTACAGTCGGGCAATTGACAAATAGAGAGGGCATAACAATGCACATACATGTCATGATAAGTATAGTGAGATTTAATTGGGCATTACGACAAAGTACATAGACCGCCATCCAAGCTGCATCTATGCCTAAAAAGTCCACCTTCGGGTTATCGTCCGAACCCCTTCCGGTATTAAGTTGCAAAGCAACGGACAATTGCATTAAGTATGGTGCGTAATGTAATCAACAACTACATCCTCGGACATAGCGCCAATGTTTTATCCCTAGTGGCAACGAGCACAACACAACCTTAGAACTTTACGTCACCTGTCCCGGTGTCAATGCGGGCATGAACCCACTATCGAGCATAAATACTCCCTCTTGGAGTTAAGAGCAAAAACTTGGCCAGAGCCTCTACTAGTAACGGAGAGCATGCAAGATCATAAACAACACATATGTAATAACTTGATAATTAACATAACATGGTATTCTCTATCCATCGGATCCCGACAAACACAACATAGAGTATTACGGATAGATGATCTTGATCATGTTAGGCAGCTCACAAGATCCAACAATGAAGCACAATGAGGAGAAGACAACCATCTAGCTACTGCTATGGACCCATAGTCCAGGGGTGAACTACTCATTCATCACTCCGGAGGCGACCATGGCGGTGTAGAGTCCTCCGGGAGATGAATCCCCTCTCCGGCAGGGTGCCGGAGGAGATCTCCGAATCCCCGAGATGGGATCGGCGGCGGCGGCGTCTCGGTGAGGTTTTCCGTATCGTGGTTTTTCGCCTCGGGGTTTCGCGACGGAGGCTTTAAGTAGGCGGAAGGGCGAGTCGGGGGCTGACGAGGGGCCCACACCACAGGGCGGTGCGGGCCCCCTTGGCCGCGCCGCCTTGTGGTTTGGCCACCTCGTGGCCCCACTTCGTATGCTCGTTCGGTCTTCCGGAAGGTTCGTGGCGAAATAGGCCCCTGGGTCTTCGTTTCGTCCAATTCCGAGAATATTTCGTTACTAGGATTTACGAAACCAAAAACAGCGAGAAAACGAAGCTGGCACTTCGGCATCTTGTTAATAGGTTAGTTCCGGAAAATGCACGAATATGACATAAAGTGTGCATAAAACATGTAGGTATCATCAATAATATGGCATAGAACATAAGAAATTATCGATACGTCGGAGACGTATCAAGCATCCCCAAGCTTAGTTACTGCTCGTCCCGAGCGAGTAAAACGATAACAAAGATAATTTCTGAAGTGACATGCCATCATAACCTTGATCATACTATTTGTAAACATATGTAGTGGATGCAGCGATCAAAACAATGGTAATGACATGAGTAAACAAGTGAATCATAAAGCAAAGACTTTTCATGAATAGTACTTCAAGACAAGCATCAATAAGTCTTGCATAAGAGTTAACTCATAAAGCAATAAATCAAAGTAAAGGTATTGAAGCAACACAAAGGAAGATTAAGGTTCAGCGGTTGCTTTCAACTTATAACATGTATATCTCATGGATAATTATCAACATAGAGTAATATAACAAGTACAATATGCAAGTATGTAGGAATCAATGCACAGTTCACACAAGTGTTTGCTTCTTGAGGTGGAGAGAGATAGGTGAACTGACTCAACATAAAAGTAAAAGAATGGTCCTTCAAAGAGGAAAGCATCGATTGCTATATTTGTGCTAGAGCTTTTATTTTGAAAACATGAAACAATTTTGTCAACGGTAGTAATAAAGCATATGAGTTATGAAAGTTATATCTTACAAGTTGCAAGCCTCATGCATAGTATACTAATAGTGCCCGCACCTTGTCCTAATTAGCTTGGACTACCGGATCTTTGCAATGCACATGTTTTAACCAAGTGTCACAATGGGGTACCTCCATGCCGCCTGTACAAAGGTCTAAGAAGAAAGCTCGCATTTTGGATTTCTCGCTTTTGATTATTCTCAACTTAGACATCCATACCGGGACAACATGGACAACGAGATAATGGACTCCTCTTTAATGCATAAGCATGTGGCAACAATTATTATTCTCATATGAGATTGAGGATATATGTCCAAAACTAAAACTTCCACCATGAATCATGGCTTTAGTTAGCGGCCCAATGTTCTTCTCTAACAATATGCATGCTCCAACCATTAAGGTGGTAGATCTCTCTTACTTCGGACAAGACGGACATGCATAGCAACTCACATGATATTCAACAAAGAATAGTTGATGGCGTCCCCAGAAGCATGGTTATCGCACAACAAGCAACTTAATAAGAGATAAAGTGCATAAGTACATATTCAATACCACAATAGTTTTTAAGCTATTTGTCCCATGAGCTAGATATTGCAAAGGTGAATGATGGAATTTTAAAGGTAGCACTCAAGCAATTTACTTTGGAATGGCGGAAAAATACCATGTAGTAGGTAGGTATGGTGGACACAAATGGCATAGTGGTTGGCTCAAGGATTTTGGATGCATGAGAAGTATTCCCTCTCGATACAAGGTTTAGGCTAGCAAGGTTATTTGAAACAAACACAAGGATGAACGGTGCAGCAAAACTCACATAAAAGAAATATTGTAAACATCATAAGACTCTACACCGTCTTCCTTGTTGTTCAAAACTCAATACTAGATGTTATCTAGACTCTAGAGAAACCAAATATGCAAACCAAATTAGCAAGCTCTAAGTATTTCTTCATTAATGGGTGCAAAGCATATGATGCAAGAGCTTAAACATGAGCACAACAATTGCCAAGTATCAAATTATCCAATACATTTTAGAATTACTACATGTAGCATTTTCCAATTCCAACCATATAACAATTTAACGAAGAAGAAACTTCGCCATGAATACTATGAGTAGAGCCTAAGGACATACTTGTCCATATGCTACAGCGGAGCATGTCTCTCTCCCATAAAGTGAATGCTAGGATCCATTTTATTCAAACAAAACAAAAAACAAAAACAAACCGACGCTCCAAGCAAAGTGCATAAGATGTGACGGAATAAAAATATAGTTTCGGGGGAGGAACTCGATAATGTTGTCGATGAAGAAGGGGATGCCTTGGGCATACCCAAGCTTAGACAGCTTGAGTCTTCTTGGAATATGCGGGGGTGAACCACCGGGGCATCCCCAAGCTTAGAGCTTTCACTCTCCTTGATCATATTGCATCATACTCCTCTCTTGATCCTTGAAAACTTCCTCCACACCAAACTCGAAACAACTCATTAGAGGGTTAGTGCATAATAAAAATTCACATGTTCAGAGGTGACACAATCATTCTTAACACTTCGGACATTGCATAAAACTACTTGGACATTAATGGATCAAAGAAATTCATCCAACATAGCAAAAGAGGCAATGCGAAATAAAAGGCAGAATCTATCAAAACAGAACGAGTCCGTAAAGATGGATTTTATTAGGCCACCAGACTTGCTCAAATGAAAATGCTCAAATTGAATTAAAGTTGCATACATATCGAGGATCATGCACGTAAATTGGCTTAATTTTCTGAGCTACCTACGGGAGGTAGACCCAGATTCGTGACGACAAAGAAATGCAGTATGCTAGCGAGTAATCCAAATCTAGTACTTACTTTTCTATCAAAGACTTTACTTGGCACAACAAAACATAAAACTAAGATAAGGAGAGGTTGCTACAGTAGTAAACAACTTCCAAGACTCAAATATAAAACAAAAATACTGTAGTAAAAACATGGGTTGTCTCCCATAAGCGCTTTTCTTTAACGCCTTTCGGCTAGGCGCAGAAAGTGTATCTCAAGTAACATCAAGAGACGAAGCATCAACATCATAATTTGTTCTAATAATAGAATCATAAGGTAACTTCATTCTCTTTCTAGGGAAGTGTTCCATACCTTTCTTGAGAGGAAATTGATATTTAATATTACCTTCCTTCATATCAATAGTAGCACCAACGGTTCGAAGAAAAGGTCTTCCCAATATAATGGGGCAAGATGCATTGCATTCAATATCCAAGACAACAAAATCAACGGGGACAAGGTTATTGTTAACCATAATATGAACATTATCAACTTTCCCCAAAGGTTTCTTTTTAGCATTATCGGCGAGATTAACATCCAAATAACAATTTTTCAATGGTGGCAAGTCAAGCATATCATAGACTTTTTTAGGCATAACAGAAATACTTGCACCAAGATCACATAAAGCAGTACAATCAAAATCTTTGACTCTCATTTTAATGATGGGCTCCCAACCATCCTCTAGCTTTCTAGGAATAGAAGTTTCAAGTTTTAGTTTCTCTTCTCTAGCTTTTATGAGAGCATTTGTAATATGTTTTGTGAAAGCCAAGTTTATAGCACTAGCATTAGGACTTTTAGTAAGTTTTTGTAAGAATTTCATAACTTCAGAGATGTGGCAATCATCAAAATCTAAATCATTACAATCTAAAGCAATGGGATTATCATCCCCAAGGTTGGAAAAAAATTTCAGCAGTTTTATCACATGCAGTTTTAGCAGTTTTAGCGATTTCGGAGTAATTTTGCGCGCTTTGCACTAGGAGTAGAAGCATTGCCAACATCAATTATTTTACCATTGATAGTAGGAGGTGCAGCAACATATGAATCATTAGCATTGCTAGTGGTGGTAATAGTCCAAACTTTAGCTACATTTTCCTTTTTAGCTAGTTTTTCATTTTCTTCTCTATCCCACCTAGCACGCTTGATTCGGCCATTAATCTTATATTCTCATTAATTCTAACTTGGATGGAATTTGCTGTAGTAACAATTTTATTTTCAATATCCCTATTAGGCATAACTTTCGATTTCAAAAGATCAACATCAGAGGCAAGACTATCAACTCTAGAAACAAGAATATCAATTTTATTGAGCTTTTCCTCAATAGATTTGTTAAAAGCAGTTTGTGTACTAATAAATTCTTTAAGCATGGCTTCAAGTCCAGGGGGTGTATTCCTATTATTGTTGTAAGAATTCCCATAAGAATTAGCATAACCGTTACCATTATTATAAGGATATGGCCTATAGTTATTACTAGAATTGTTAGATAAGCATTGTTGTTGAAATTATTATTTTTAATGAAGTTTACATCAACATGTTCTTCTTGGGCAACCAATGAAGCTAATGGAACATTATTAGGATCAACATTAGTCCTATCATTCGCAAGTATAGACATAATAGCATCAACCTTATCATTCAAGGAAGAGGATTCTTCAACGGAATTTACCTTCTTACCTTGTGGAGCTCTTTCCGTGTGCCATTCAGAGTAATTAACCATCATATTATCAAGGAGCTTTGTTGCTTCACCAAGAGTGATGGACATAAAGGTACCACCAGCAGCTGAATCCAATAAATTCCGCGAAGAAAAATTTAATCCTGCATAGAAGGTTTGGATGATCATCCAAGTAGTCAGTCCATGGGTTGGGCAATTTTTAACCAGAGATTTCATTCTTTCCCAAGCTTGAGCAACATGTTCATTATCCAATTGTTTAAAATTCATTATGCTACTCCTCAAAGATATAATTTTAGTAGGGGGATAATATCTACCAATAAAATCATCCTTGCATTTAGTCCATGAATCAATACTATTCTTAGGCAGAGATAGCAACCAATCTTTAGCTTTTCCTCTTAATGAGAAAGGAAACAATTTTAATTTTATAATGTCACCATCTACATCTTTATACTTTTGCATTTCACATAGTTCAACAAAATTATTGAGATGGGCAGCAACATCATCGGAACTAACACCCGGAAAATTGCTCTCGCATAACAAGATTAAGTAAAGCGGGTTTAATTTCAAAGAATTCTCGCTGTAGTAGCAGGTGGAGCAATAGGTGTGCATAGGAAATCATTATTATTTGTGCTAGTGAAGTCACACAACTTAGTATTTTCAGGGTTGTCCATTTTAGCAGTAGTAAATAAAGCAAACTAGATAAAGTAAATGCAAGTAAACTAATTTTTTTGTGTTTTTGATATAGCAACAAGACAGTAAATAAAGTAAAGCTAGCAACTATTTTTTTTGTGTTTTGATATAATGCAGCAAACAAAGTAGTAAATAAAATAAAGCAAGACAAAAACAAAGTAAAGAGATTGCAAAGTGGAGACTCCCCTTGCAGCGTGTCTTGATCTCCCCGGCAACGGCGCCAGAAAAAGAGCTTGATGGCGTGTATTCCACACGTTCGTTGGGGAACCCCAAGAGGAAGGTATGATGCGCACGGCGACAAGTTTTCCCTCGAGAAAGAAACCAAGGTTTATCGAACCGGGAGGAGCCAAGAAGCACGTTGAAGGTTGATGGCGGCGGGATGTAGTGCGGCGCAACACCGGGGATTCGGCGCCAACGTGGAACCTGCACAACACAACCAAAGTACTTTGCCCCAACGAAACGGTGAGGTTGTCAATCTCACCGAGCTTACTCGTAACAAAGGATTAACCGAATTGTGTGGAAGATGATTGTTTGCGGAGAAAACGATAAAACAAGTATTGCAGCAGATTTGTATTTCAGTATTAAAGAATGGACCGGGGTCCATAGTTCACTAGAGGTGTCTCTCCCATAAGATAAAAGCATGTTGGGTGAACAAATTACGGTCGGGCAATTGACAAATAGAGAGGGCATAACAATGCACATACATGTCATGATAAGTATAGTGAGATTTAATTGGGCATTACGACAAAGTACATAGACCGCCATCCAACTGCATCTATGCCTAAAAAGTTCACCTTCAGGTTATCGTCCGAACCCCTTCCAGTATTAAGTTGCAAAGCAACAGACAATTGCATTAAGTATGGTGCGTAATGTAATCAACAACTACATCCTCGGACATAGCGCCAATGTTTTATCCCTAGTGGCAACAGCACAACACAACCTTAGAACTTTACATCACTTGTCCCGGTGTCAATGCGAGGCATGAACCCACTATCGAGCATAAATACTCCCTCTTGGAGTTAAGAGCAAAAACTTGGCCAGAGCCTCTACTAGTAACGGAGAGCATGCAAGATCATAAACAACACATATGTAATAACTTGATAATTAACATAACATGGTATTCTCTATCCATCGGATCCCGACAAACACAACATAGAGTATTACGAGATAGATGATCTTGATCATGTTAGGCAGCTCACAAGATCCAACAATGAAGCACAATGAGGAGAAGACAACCATCTAGCTACTGCTATGGACCCATAGTCCGGGGGTGAACTACTCACTCATCACTCCGGAGGCGACCATGGCGGTGTAGAGTCCTCCGGGAGATGAATCCCCTCTCCCGGCAGGGTGCCGGAGGAGATCTCCAGAATCCCCCGAGATGGGATCGGCGGCGGCGGCGTCTCAGTAAGGTTTTCCGTATCGTGGTTTTTCGCCTCGGGGGTTTCGCGACGGAGGCTTTAAGTAGGCGGAAGGGCGAGTCGGGGGGCTGACGAGGGGCCCACACCACAGGGCGGCGCGGGCCCCCCTTGGCCGCGCCGCCTTGTGGTTTGGCCACCTCATGGCCCCACTTCGTATGCTCTTCGGTCTTCCGGAAGGTTCGTGGCGAAATAGGCCCCTGGGTCTTCGTTTCGTCCAATTCCGAGAATATTTCGTTACTAGGATTTACGAAACCAAAAACAGCGAGAAAACAACAAGCGGCACTTCGGCATCTTGTTAATAGGTTAGTTCCAGAAAATGCACGAATATGACATAAAGTGTGCATAAAACATGTAGGTATCATCAATAATATGGCATAGAACATAAGAAATTATCGATACGTCGGAGACGTATCAATGTGGCGGCGTTCTGGAGGGTTTCTGGCGACTTCGACTTCTCCCCGTGCGTTTTTAGGTCGAGGCCGATAAATAGTCCGAAGGAGGGCGTCGGAGGCCAGCCGAGGGGGCCACACCATAGGGCCGCGCGGGGCCCCTAGGCCGCTCCGCCTTATGGTGTG
>NC_061512.1:166229533-166295204 GCF_022539505.1 Lolium rigidum
AGGCATGTTAATTTAATAGTGTATCTAGGTAGCTAAAATAAATGTGATAATGTGCTGCAAGGAAATTCTAATTAAAAGTTGTCAAATAAATTGTGTTGACTTGCATAAGTTGTCAAATAAATTGTGTTCACTTGCATAGTAATTCATTTTCTCGCTATACAGGCGATGCTTCGAGGTGGACAC
Organism: Lolium rigidum; assembly: GCF_022539505.1. Lineage (NCBI taxonomy): Eukaryota > Viridiplantae > Streptophyta > Magnoliopsida > Poales > Poaceae > Lolium > Lolium rigidum. Next base: position 166,229,717 of record NC_061512.1, read on the forward strand.
GGGGGTCGGCGTCGCGAGGGTCTACGAGGGGCGTCTCGGATCTTCTTCGAGGTGGACACGGGGGCGGCGTCGCGGGGTCTTTGAGGGGCGTCCCGGATCTTCTTCGCCGATTCGCTCACGCGACAAGGGTAAAAATCTCGCCCCTATGTACCTAGGTTTTTTGTGGGTCTAGATCACCAAGTATGTCGCGTTACCTAGGCGTCTTTTCCCGGCCGTAAGGGTTACGCGGATAAATATGCATTAGTGGTCTCGCATATTATGAAGCGTAACTCTTACGGCATTTATCGGGACGATCGGCGGATGCGTAGTTGGGTACGTTCTCCCTGCTCTACCCCGATCCGAGTCGGGATTTCGGCAGCGCCTCCCGTTGTTCTCCGGATGCACACCCCTCTCGGCTTTTGGCGAGACGTGTATCGGGAGAGCAGCGGGGAGGTGCTGCCGAAATCTGTCTCGGATCGAGGCAAGCGGGAAAGCGTACTCAATCTACGGATCCGGCGGCTGCTAGGAGCCCACCTAGTAGAGATTCAGGTTGATGCATGCGTAAAAAAGGAAAAATTAAAATGTGGATCATGTTTGATATAAATTCTAAGTTTGTCTGTTTTCGTGCTGGTTAGAGGATGGATAATCGTGACTGGATGTACGATCCGTGGAAATATACCGAGGAATGGGGAGAAAAGACCAAGCAGTTCGTGGACAGGGCGTTTGACATCCCTAGCAGACCCAAGACAGTTTTTTGCCCTTGTAGTAAGTGCAACAACCAAAAAACACAGGACAAGGAAACTATGCGTCTTCACCTGATCAAGTCTGCGTTCAAACCGTCCTACAAGATTTGGACTTTTCATGGAGAAAAGGCGAAGAAACGTGCTAGGAAGGAGGTGCAGCAGATTCAGCCTACGAGAGAATATGATACTGGGTTTGATAGGTGCCTAGAGAACTTGGCTTATGGTAATGTGCCTGAAAGCCCTCATGTAGAGGCGGAGACATCTAGGGATGCGGAGACAAGTGAGGAGCCGGAGGAAAACACAAAGAAGTATTACGAGGCTTTGTTTGCTTCGCAGAAATCCCTACACGTAAATACAGATGTTACCCAACTAGATGCCATCGCTCACCTTTTGGCCTTTAAGTGCCACAGGAATCTGTGAAGAGATGGGTTCGATGAACTTCTGGTCCTCGTTGGCAGCATTCTGCCGAAAGGGCACCTCTTGCCGCAAAACTTCTACTATTCGAAAAAATTGCTCGGTGACCTCAAGATGTCATCTCAGCGGATACACGCTTGTCCAAAGGGATGCATGCTATTCGGAGAGGAGCATGCTAACACAAACTATTGCATCCATTGCAATAGCTCTAGGTACTTTGAGGTTGACACCAATGGTGATGGTCGAAGAGGCGGACCACGGTTGCCAAGAATATCCTCCGCTATCTTCCGGTCCCTACCGAGGATCCGGCGGCTCTTCATGACCGAGGATACTGCCCGACGTGATGAGGTGGGCTGTAGAAGAGATCAGACCAGACAGTGGCAAGATGATACATCCGTCGGATGGTGCTGCATGGAAGAACTTTGTCAAGAAATATCCCCGAAAGCCGGTGACCCGAGGAGCGTAGCAATTGCGATATCAACCGATGGGTTCAATCCATATGGTATGTCGGCTGCGGTATACGGTTGTTGGCCGGTGTTTGTTATTCCCCTGAACCTACCCCCAGGCGTACGCACGAGATCGAGTACATGTTTGTGTCGATGATAATCCCAGGACCGAAATACCCGGGTAAGAACATGAACGTGTATCTGGAACCACTGATTGATGACTTGCTTCTTGGCTGGGAAGATCGCGGGATCCGAACTTATGACGTGGCAAAGAAGGAACACTTCGATATGTATGTCTGGTACCACACGTCTCGCATGACTTGCCGGCACGTGCTTTGTTCTGCGGGTGGTGTACACATGGGAAGTGGCCTTGTCCGGAGTGCGAGCAAGCCGTGACTTTCTTACGGCTAAACAAGGGTGGCAAGTATTCCTGCTTTGATGAAGCTCGACGGTTCCTTGAGCGGAGTCATGAATACAGGAGTGATGTAAAGAGCTTCAAAAAAGGCCGTGTTGTCCATGCACCGAAGCCAATTCCGAAGACCGGACAGGAAACCAAGGCCGAGTTAGACGCTCTCCGGCCCTAACCACGATGGGAATGGTTTCTTGGGATATGGGGAGACACACCAATGGACCCACAAGCCGTGCTTCGGAAGCTTCCTTACTTTGAGTTTCTCGGAGCTCCCGCATAACATTGATGTAATGCACACCGAGAAGAATATCAGTGAAGCCATTTGGAGCACCATAGTGGACACTGAGAAGACGAAGGATAACATAAAGGCTCGAATTGACCAAGAAAAGTTGTGCGATAGGCCAGAGTTGAACATGAAGCCACCTTAAGGTGCCAAAAAAACTTGGACTAAGCCACACGCTCCGTTCTGCCTCACAAAGGCCCAAAAAAGGGAGGTCTTCCAATGGATGAAGGACTCCTTGTTTTTCCCTGATGGGTTCGCAGCCAACTGGATGAGGGGTATTAACATTGACACGTTGCGAGTACAAGGACTGAAGAGTCATGACTACCACGTATGGATGGAGCGGATAATGTCGGTGATGATTCGAGGCTATGTCCCTGAGAAGACTTGGCGAGTGCTAGCGAGGTTGAGTTATTTCTTCCGCCAGATTTGTGCTAGGGAGTTAGACACTAAAGTGATTGAGAAGCTGGATGAACAGGCACCCATGTTGCTTTGCGATCTAGAGAAGATCTTTCCTCCAGTGTTCTTTAATCCGATGCAACATATGATCCTCCACCTCGCGAAGGAATGCTTAAAGGGGGGCCGAATTGGGGCCGTTGGCAGTTTGGTCCCGAGAGAGAAACACAAAAGCTTCGTCGGATGAGTGGCAATAAATGCAAGATCGAAGCATCCATAGCCGAGGCGAGTCCTGAACGTGGAGGTGGCAAACTTCACCACTAAGCACTATGATCCCAACATTCCCACAAAGCACAAACCGGTCCTCCGTTACAATGCCGCCAACAATGAAGATGTACCCAAGCTTAGCATCTTCATAGGGCTTGGCGGCAAGTCAAGTGGCTCGAAGCCGTACACAACGAATTTACATGAGCGGGAGTTGATCCGCTCATATGTCTTGAACACCATGGTGGAAGTGAAGCCGTACATCAAGTAAGTGCTAACCATTTAGTTATTCGCAAACATTCATCGTATGTTCGTGGCTAACTCTTCCTCCGTTCACTGTTGTAGACAATTCACGACTAAATATTGGAGGTATACCCACATGGATCCTACCTCGGAAGAATCCAAGGATATTTTCGATAAGGGCGGAGGTCACGGTTTCAGTAGCTAGTTCTGTGGTTTGGTACTATCCTATGCAAATTTGTTTGTACACTGTCGACATTTCGGCCGACATTTCTTGTTCTAAACTTGTCGTCCTAATCTTGTAGGCAAGAACTGACAAAGACATGAATCCCTTGCTACGAAAAATTGGTAGGGGCTTCAACCATTCCGTCGACTCGTTCAATTCTTATGACGTGAACGGGTATCGCTTCCAGACCAATCAATACACAACAAGCCGTCCAGGGGTGGTATGTCAAGGTGATGATGGACTCCATTACTATGGAAGAGTCGAGGGTATATACGAGCTGAATTACGGGTTTGACAAAGGGCTAAATCCCGTCGTATTCAAATGCCATTGGTTCGACCCACGTCGCGTGAGACGGGATCCTGAAATTGGATTGGTCGAAGTTGAAAGAAGATCTGTTTATAAGGGAGAGGACGTGTACATTTTGGCCACCCAAGCCTTCCAAGTATTCTATCTCCCGTACGCGTGCCGAAACCCGACCAAACGTCTACATGGATGGGATATTGTGATGACGGTTCCTTCACGCATTAGGCCACCCCCGCCAAACAAGGACGATTACCGCCGCGTAGACCCCTCAACAAGGACTGTTGATTTTTATCAAGAAGAAGGGCTCCCCGGTCATTTCACTATCGACTTGTCGGCCGTTGTTGATAACATGGTCGTAGACGATGAGCAAGAAGAAGATGCGGTTATGGAGGAAGACAATGAAGAATATGAAGCTGAGGAAGTGTGTGCCGTAGAAGACCTAAGTTTGCTCGAGGCATTCAAAGCAGGCATTGACCTAGATCCAAATGGACCACCTCCAGGTTTCATCGATGATTATTGGTTCGCTGAGCCTGATGATGATGAAACATGTGGTCCGATTACGGATGTCGACATAGGCTACTGATCTATGTAGTTGTAATTGTGAGGCTATCCTATATATGTACTGAACTATGTGTTATTTGTAATAAACTATGATCTATGTAGTTGTAATTGTGAGGCTATCCTATGTAGTGAACTATGTGTTATTTGTAATAAACTATGATCTATGTACTGAACTATGTGCTATTTATTGTTGATTTCACTAATATTCATCTGTTTACATTGCATACTAATAAACCACTCTTTTCATTGTGTTTGCAGGTGATTGAAACATGCCGCCAAGAAAAAGAAAGGGAGGTTTCAAAAAGAAGATCAAGGCCGTGGCTGAGCTTGTGGGACTTTCGAGTGGTTCGTCGTCGCGGACACGTCCTCCTAGCGCTCCTCCTAGCCCTCCACCACGGAGGAAGAATGCCCAGCCACGGCGACTTCGTACCCCTTCTCCTAGTCCTCCCCCAGCCGAGGATGATGACGAGGAGCGAGTGGGGTGGGGAGGACGAGGAGGACGGTGAGGAGCACGGTGGGCGGGACGAGGAGGCCGGTGAGGAGCACGGTGGGCGGACGAGGAGGCCGGTGGGGAGGACAGGTGGGGAGGACGGTGGGGAGGACCTCGAGGAGGATGAGGGGTTGGGGGGTATGCCGCAGGAGCTAGACCCAGACCTAGCTTGGTATCCGCCCGAGGAGGAGTTGTACGTTGCAGCCGAGGAGAGGCTGGAACCACGGGACAAGAAGCCGTATAAGAGCGGGATTACGAAACTCCCCAAGCTAAAAACTTGGGCCTTCCGCGATGTTGTTCTCGTGCCCGCTGGAAAGAGGTACATGCTGATTTTGGCATTCCATTATTGAAATTTTTATCATTATACAAATTTTTATCACATGCATACTGATTTTGGCAATTCGTTGTGCGGCATGTTCAAGTATGGTGACCCGAGGAGGCTCCCGACACGTGAGTACTCGAACATCCTTGGAGGCCTAATTAGGAAGCATTTCCCCGGGATTGTCAATCTCCCTAGTGGTGGCCGCGATGTGGCTTGGACTTGGAAGCACTACGGCTACGCGGAAGATCCTAGCGGCAAGTGCGCCAACATGCAAGAGCGGGTTGTCCGCCACTTCGGGTACGTGACTTTTGGCTTCTTAGCATTCAAACACTTCTTGACTACCAATAGTTGCTCTAATTCCTCTTGTTTTACCTATGTGCATGGTTGCGGAAATACTTCACGAGGGCTGAGGGCGAGGAAATTGCGTGCGACGTTATCTTACACGAGTTGTGCGAGGGTGAGGGTGAGCGGCATGCACTACGAGGCACGTGTCCGAGTGCGTCCGCGGCCGGCACGCCGAGCGCAAAGTTTGGATGAGTAAGGCTGATTGTCGGGATACGCTCATGGCACCGTGGCGTGCACTGCGGGTATTAGCATCGATGTGTTATTTATTTCCGCATTTTCATGTAGTTTATGTTCTAATAATGGGTCTATCTTGTGTATGTAGAACCCTCCTCGGTACGTCGGGGAAGACAAGGCGTGCTTTCTTGCGATGGTCATATGGTGGACATCCCCGAGTACGCCCGGAAGCACGAGGAGGGCAAGCAGAAGCGTTTAGAGATGGGAGGTGGATCACATGTCCTGGGCAGCAAGAACTTGGCCCTTACCTTGCGGCAAGAGGTGAGCAAATGGTTTCTTCATTCTTTCGTTTCATGTTATTGTTAGCCCCGCAAGGGTGTCCCTCTTCACTTACTTGCATGTACTCTTTTGCAGGAAGTGAAGACAGGCGTGACACCAAACTTGTTTGGCCTTTTCCAAAAGTCCAAGACCAGGAGGGAGCCGCATCCTGAAACGGGGTCTGTGTGGGTCAATGGGCTAGCGGAGGCCCACTGTGGCGCGTACCGCTCGACGTTCAAGGCCAAGCACGGCGAAGACGCCGACCCAACCACCGAAGACTTTGATGTTGAGGTTGCGGTGCTTGCGGGACAAGCCAAGAAGGGTGGCTGCCTATGGATTGCTGACGGGTTAGTCGACCCAAAGACCATTCCATCTCTACGCCAGATCCGTCGTGGGCGTACGAGCGAGCAGCCTCGGGTAGAGACCCGCCCACGGGCTTCGGACCTAGCTGTGGAGAAGTTACGGGTAAGTTCTTCGTCGATCCTCTACGCTTCATTACATGTTTTCCATTGCAATGTTACTGACATCGCGGCAACACAACGTAGGCGGAGATGGAAGAAAGGGAACGGAGGCACCAAGAGGAGCAGATGCGGATGCAGCAGCGGCTTAGGGAGAACATGCGGATGCAGCGGCGAGATGTTGCAGCAGATGCAACAACAGCAGAAGATGTTCCAACAGATGTTCATGAACCAGGCCGTGCTGACTTCCCGACCGGGGAGTAGTGCTCCTAGCACGTCGTGTCCTCCTATGTTCCCCAACTGGGTAAGTGGTTAACTTAATATCTCCGTCTCAATCTTGTTTGTTGTCTAACCAAACTTTGGATATTGCAGATCCCCGCGCCTGATCCGGCTGTGATGGCGCTCCTCCAGCAACCGCCAAGTCAGAGCCCGCTGACACCTGGCTTGACTGTCAACAATACGGGCATCATCCGGAGCCTGCAGCAGTTTCTAGGTGAGTTCTCCTACACTTCTAATTCTTCCATACCATGTCACTTGTGAATTTTAGCCATTCAACCATGTCAATTTTAGCCATTATGTTCAATTTTAGCTATTCCATGTTAATTTTAGCCATTCCATGTCATTCTTAGCCATTATGTTGAATTTTAGTCATTTCATGTCAATTCTAGCGATTATGTTCAATTTTAGCCATTCCATGTCAATTCTAGTTCTTCCATGTCAATTCTAGTTCTTACATGTCAATTTTAGCCATTCCATGTCATTCTTAGCCATTATGTTGAATTTTAGCCATTTCATGTCTATTCTAGCGATTATGTTCAATTTTAGCCATTCAATGTCAATTTTAGTTCTTCCATGTCAATTCTAGTTCTTACATGTCAATTTTAGCCATTGCATGCCACTTATGCATCTATATATGAACTTGTAGGAGGACAAGGAGACGGATTACAAGGAGGTGGAGAAGGACAAGGAAGTGGAGGACAAGGAAGTGGCGAAGGTTGATGTTGCTTGTATGAACTTTGTTGTGTGACTTGGAGCATTCTATGTATGAATTTGTTGTTGGACTACTTTGTTGTTGGTGGACTTTGTTGTTGTTAGACTATTGTATGGAACATTCTATGTATGGACTTTGTTGGACTATTAGTGGTTGAACTTTGTTGTTGATGATGTGCAAATGTCTATATATTGTGCTATATATGTATCTGGAAATATATATCTATTTTGTGAATTATATGTGCAGGGATTAAATGGAAACAGCAAAAAGCTGGAATTTTTTCAGCACCTTTGCCGTGCACATGCACACGGCAAAGGGTGCCCAGCTGTGCACTATGCTGCCACCTGGTGTTGCTGTAGGGTGCTTTGCCGTGTGGCTTGGAGTGGAGGCGCACGGCAAAGCCAAGTGTTTGCCGTGCGGCTTGGAGGGGAGGCGCACGGCAAAGTCGGGGGCATGACAAAGCCGCCCAGCGCACGGCAAAGCATATCGCACGGCAAAGGCGGGCGCAGCGCACGGCAAAGCTAGGTCGCACGACAAAGCCTTTGCCGTGCGATTTTCGCTCAACGCACGGCAAATGTGCCTTTACCGGCCGGATCGTTGCCGTGTGTTCTTTGCCGTGCAAGGCCGCACGACAAAACCTTTGCCGAGAGGATTTGGGCCTTTGCCGTGTGATATTGGCGCACGGCAAAGAACAGTTTTCCCGTAGTAATGTCTTACCCAACGAGGGGAAAAGTAATGTCTTAATTGTAGGAATAGTGTAGAATTTACTTTCGCTGTTAGAGAAAAAAAAAATTAGCAATATTTTTGTGTTCAAAAGCTGTAGCTGGTGAAACTTTGTAGTGTTTGCGACAACGTTCTCAAAGCTTGGAGCTTTTTTCTTACGGAAGAAATTAAAATCCTAGATAACCCATTGGCAATTGTCAAATTGAGGAGTGACGCACGCTTGTGCTGGCATTTGTTTTTATACTGAAATAAGCGTGGCAACTCCATCACAGATTGTCAACCTAGCTTGCCTGTCATGCATGGAAGATTATTTGCACTCAAGGCAGTACGTAGTGCATCAATTGCATGCAGTGCGTATTCACGTCACGTTTATGTTTGAGTAATTAAGCATAAGAATACTACTATCATTTACGCGGCGCTTGAGGCAGAGGCGCGCGTGTCGGCTGCCTGATCGACATCTATCGATCCCAGTCACAGTTTTCTTTAATCAGAAAAGTAATATTCGTCATCATACCTTGGAACATAAGGAATCGATCTTCTGAAAAATAACAAAACGAGTGCGACGTTGTAGATTGATGTATAGTTTGGATGTGTCATGTGTGCAACAAGATAGTCATTCCGTTAGCCTTTCAATTCCTCCACTTCGTAAGCTACTTGCAAGGTTACTATTATAGCTAAGTACGTCAGCTAGCTCACTAGTGGAGACAGGGCATTTAATTCCGGCCTGTAAGGGCCTTTAATTCCAGTCCCCCAACCGCGACTAAACAAGCGGACTAGAGGTGCAACCTTTAGTTCCGTTCCTGCTATCAGTCGGGACCAATGTCCCTCCACGTGGACGCCGCGGAGCGGGCTGGAGTAAACACCTTTAGTGCTGGCTCGTAACACGGACCGCGACTAAATAGTCTCTGCCGCAGCAGGAATTAGGACACTTTTTGTGCCGCGGCAGGAGTTCATTTTGTTGTGTTAGGATTTAGGGTTAGGGCTATCGCGGCAGGAATTTGGACACTTTCTGTACCGCGGCACAAGTTTATTTTGTTATGTTACGAGTTCATTTCAAAATAGTTTCCGTATATTTCTACGCGTACAGGTTCGTATATATAAATATATAAGATAACTTGTCTTACAATATCGATCGAGCATATATATATATATATATATATTGAGAGTGGTGTTTTGGAACATGGGTGCATATGCTCCCTCTATTTTGAAATTCATCTTACACATATTTTGAATTTCAAAAAAATTGAAACGAAAAATTCACACGTACATCTTCACGTGCTACACGCTCACAAACTTATTTCATAAAAAATAGACTTGGCACGTGACATGTGTAAAAAAGACAAAACTCAGTGCTAAAAATAATATTTTTTACAAGATAAATTTTCTCTTTTTTACATAGACCACAAAAAATATTGATTTTTCGTGAAACTTGACGAATGCACATATATTATGGAGTTGTACATGTAGAATATTTTATCAAAAATTTTCGACAACTCAAAATATCATTTTTTGGTATAGGGAGCATACGCACGTGGGAGCCGAATTGAATTTCCGTATATTATATATATATATATATATATATATATATATATATATATATATATATAATTACATGGAGATCCCAACATTACCGGGACTAGAGCCGTCTATTCGATTACACGGAACCGACATCAGTAATAGACCCTAGCTACACTAAATCTTTATTTGTCCTCTATAGCTTCCTCCCACAAAAAACCCGCCAGCTCCTCTGCAATAGCAGTTGTGCGTTCCTCTGGTGTGGACCTCCCTCGCATGGCATCGAAGTATATAAGTAAAGGAGATCAATATGAATATCAATCATGATAATAAAAATGATGGTAACTAAATAAAGTTGTGAATGTATTTCTTACATTGTATCGTAAATCTTTCTGCTTAGAGGTAAACGTGTGAATGAACTCGCAAACGAAGTACCCACATAGATGTGTCCTCGGTGGCTGCTGGTCGCACTTTAAGAGAATAGAATTTAATTAAGTAATAATCTAGCATGCATCATAATTGTATTTAAAATAGTAGTAAAGAGATGCACGGCCCTATCTTGTACTACTTACCGGAACACTCCAAAACGCCGGCTTCTCATGAGAGATATCAGCAGCCTTGGACTTGAACCGCTTCCAAACCCTGTCCGGCAAGAAAAATGAATTGCTAAGTTATTCATTACTTGATATCTCAGAAATTCATCGAAAGACACCGACATAGCGCGAGAGAGTGATTGAAATTACCTTTGGAGCATGTCTTGCATGCTTTGGAAATCTTCCAAGTTACTCGTTAATGGGTCATAGAAATCAACTCTTGCATTATCAATTTAAATGTCTGGAAGAATTCAGTTGAAGCTGCACACATATATAAATATGTCAGTAACTCATCAATTAAACTTGTGAGTGAATGGACACAATTGAGTTAGATCATCACTTGAAGTTGTAAGGAAACAGTATTTGGTCACAATAATTTTGAACCTTTAGAAACCTTAGAAGGTTTCCCTCTGTCTCCTTGTCATATTAGTTAGCGTATGTATATGTATTTTATCTGGGTCAATGAACCCGACATTTAGGAGGCCCTTTCTTTTACACACCAACATCTTCAGTCTGCATAATAGAGTACAAAAGTATATGGTGACGATAATTACATGCAATGAACTGAGAAAAATAATTGAACATCTTATATGTAGACAACGAATTGAACAACTTACAGACAATAGCAACTCATGAGAGATTTGTCGAGGGCTTCCAAATTGTACATCTGGAAGAGTTCTTCAAACTCGACATGGATCTCTTCCTGTCGGCCGGTTTAGTACTCCCCTAGGACATGGAGCACCATCATTATTCTCCCATTCTTTGCGGCAGTCAGGTACCATGGATGCAAGTAACGCATATGTGTTGGCATTTCTTGCAACCTCTCATTGCTGATAAGAGCTTTCCCCATGACAAATATAGGCTTAGGGGCTACAATAGCCTTGGGAAACAACTCGTCTTGGGAAGCCAGAACTTGGTCAACACTCATACCCCATTCAGCCGCCCACTTCTTTGCTTCTTCTATATTTTGCTACTGCACCAGGGGGGAACTTGTCCGGATAACACCTTGAGTGGTGGGATCGATTGTTTGGCCTGTGCTCCGAGCTGGGGAACGTATGTTCTTTTCTCGCTTGCAATTTTCTTCGATTTTCTCCCACTTGCATTGCTAGTTGCTTTGCTCTTTTTCGTCTTCTGCATTGTGCGTACATAGTCATCAGGTTTGTGGTGCAAGTCATATTGCGATGGAAGGGATAGAAAATAATTTGCATAGTTTTTATGGTTGTCGGTTTATACGGGGGGAGGGGGCTCGGGTTTCTTCTTTATCATCTGCGCCTCATAATTTTCCTTTGCGATCCTGTCGGTTTCCTTGTTGGTACGATCGTAAGGACTGATGGGAAGATTTTGATGAGGTACCTTTGGGAGGGGCGACAGTTTTCGCTTTGGGGGGCTCCATCTTCGGTTAGAACTCATCGACGGAGCGTTGGCATGCTTCGCGAGCGGCGGCGGCGGAGATGGACTCGCGTTGTGGTGGTCGTAGTCATGGGGTGGGTTTCTTGCAGGTGATGGAGGTGAAGGTGACCTGCGACGACTCAGAGGCGGTGTTATCCTTGGCGCCGAGCCTGGAAGCTTGATGTAGTTTTTGTCCCATAGAATGACTCCACCCACTATTTCTGTGAGTGTCTTCTCATCTTCAGGTCTAGGGATGTCAAGATCCAATTCATGAAAGCCTGTTACGAGTCCACGGATGTCAAGCTCCAATTCATGGATGTCCGACCGCCACATTCATGGATATGTTCTTAAATCTCTGATGGAGCTCACAAGATGTTGACTCCTTGATTCCACCCACGGGTTAGCCGGGACCGCGCTCTATCATCCGTTGTGCATTGTAAGCCGGGGCATCCGAGTCAGCCACGTTGCTTTTCCGCTGAGATGGGCCGGCGGTAATATCGAGTATAGGATCTTGCGGCGGGCGCAGTACTCCACTAAGTTCGTCAAACTGCTTCTGCTGCTCCTCTTGTCGTTGGTTAAATTTGGCAAGCAACTGGTTCAACTTGTCATTTTGCTCCTCCTCTTGTCGTTTCTTTGCTATCGCTTGACTTCTGTAAGTATTTTGGTCTTTGGCAAACCCAAGCCACCACAGGTATGAAGGGCCAAAGCCTCGTGTTCGTCCTCCGTGTTCATTATTCCCGAGGCCAGTGTGAGCAAGTCTTTCTCTCTATCGAGACAAAACTTTCTGCTCCCCTCTTTAATTTCTTTCATTATTTTTTTCCAATTTTCCCTTGGTACCCTAAGACAATCACTGCAAATAATGTCCCCTGTTTCTTCGTCGTATGAACCACCATGCGCAAGGAACCAATTTCTTGCTCTCAATTCCCACTCATCGCGGATTGGTTCTGGTTGGACCCCTCTAGCAATCATATCTTGCTCCTGTTTATCCCACTTAGGCATGGCACGCTCATAGCCCCCTGGCCCCAAATGGTGGTGATACACCTTATTCACGACATTTTTCTTGTTCTTAGCTGACCAGGCCTTGGCATCTTCTGACTCCTTGAACTTCTGAAATTCCTTCCAGTTATTCACCTACTTCGATAGATGGCCTTCGAATGTTTGCACTTTATTTGTCTGCTGATATTTATGCCATAAGTTTTTCTTCCACACCCGAAACAGTTTGGCCATCTTCTTAAGAGTCCAGTGCTTGACTTTCTCCCTCAATTTTGCAGCGGCGGCTACATTCTCGCACTCTTCCAGGTTAAAATGTGCCATGAGGTCATTCCAAAAACCCTCTTTGTACCTTTCGGCGACATACTCATTATCTTCAGCCCCTTTGCGCTTATGCCACTCCCGAACGCTGATCGAGACGTGATTCCTAACCAGAACTCCGCATTGTTTCCTTAATACATCGGCAACCTTCTTGGGTAACTTGGGTTCGCCAGTAGGGGCTATGACCTCAAATGTGTAATGCGTTCAGCCATCCAACTTTTTGGTCTGCCCTCGTTTCGCAGCTTTGCTCGATGTGGAGGCCTAAGAGAAGTAACATTCGTCAATTTATATGTATACAACTCAATATATACAACTCCCTCCAATATTTTCACATATTACTAGTGATCGCGGAACTTCATATATATATCGGAGTATCACCTTCTCCATCATCCGAGCTATCGCCTTCTCCATCATCGGCGTCGGCTTCATCCTCACGTCGGTCGACCTCCATTCCATCCCCGGATGGGTTCAGATATGACGATGGAGATACACCTGGTTCAACATCGGGGGTGTCGTGGATTATACCCTCGACAATTTCTTCTTGTTCTAATTCTCTCGTAGAATCCATATTTTCTGCAAAATGGAAACAATGTTATTTCAAAATGCACACAATTATATTTCTATTTGCATATAAAACTAATAAATATAAAACTAATAATAATAGTTCATATATAAAATTTCCCCTATTGCATACAGAACTAACAAATATAAAACTAATAATATTTCATATATAAAATATAACTATTTCAATTTTTCCCTATCTCTGTTTCTCCTAATAAATTTTTTCCTATTGCATATATAAAACTAACAAATTTCCCCTATTGCATATATAAAACTAACAAATATAAAACTATAATAATAGATATATAAAATTTCCCCTATTGCATATATAAAACTAATAATAATAGTTCATATATAAAATTTCCCCTATTGCATATATAAAACTAACAAATATAAAAATATAATAATAGATATATAAAATTTCCCCTATTGCATATATAAAACTAATAATAATAGTTCATATATAAAATTTCCCTATTTCAATTTCTCCTAATAATTATTTCTATTTTCCTATTTCAATTTCTCCAAATAGTATATACTAACATATATAAAAATAAAATGAAAATGTGGCCGGGGCATATCAAATACTAACCCTAGCTAACATATATTTCAATTTCTCCTAATAATTTCTATTTGCAATAACCCTAGCTAATCCTAACTAAATAAAAATAAAATAAATGAAAATGTGGCCGGGGCCGGGAGTGGGCGCCGGAGGTGGGGTGATGGAGGCGGAGGCGGTCGGAGGCGACGCGGTCGACGGGTCGGGCGACGGTGTGCGGCGGCGCGGCCGGGGTATTGCACGCCGGGGGGTGCGGCGGAGAGGCGATGGCGCGGTGCTGGGGAGGCGACGCGCGCGTGCGGCAGCGACACGCGACGACGACGGCGAGGCCGCCGGCGGCGCAATCCGGCAACCTGATTGCGTCCCTGTGAGCTCGTCGCGCGTCGAAATGCCTATGTCCCGAGGTGGGGAACGGTCCGGGGAAGAAGAGATCCTTATATACCCCCAACCCCTTTAGTCCCGCACCGTGGCACGAACTGCGACTAAAGGAGGGTCTTTAGTCGCGGTTCGTGCCACGGTGTAGGACTAAAGGGGTTGGGAGGGTTTTCCAGCTTCCCGCGCAGATCATGGCCTTTAGTCGCAGCCCGATCCATGGTGCGGGACTAAAGGCCCAAAATTTAGGGCGCCAACTCTCCGCACAGTTTTTCAACTATGGGCCCAAAAAATTTACAAAAATTCAAATATTTCAATAAACTACTTTTTGCGCACTTATGTGCTTGAGAAAACTTCAAATATGAAATATGCTTGAATTTAAATAAGGAATATAAATCCATTTTATGTTTACAAAATAATTATTCTAACTTATCAAACTATTAACAAATTTCCCATTTTCAATTAAAAAATCAATTAATTAATAGTTTTTGCATACTTTTAAATACCACTAAACTTTCTACATGAAAAGTGATTGAATTTGTATAAGTAATCCAAATCCATTTTCTGTTTAAAAAAATAATGATTCTAACTTATCAAACTATTAACCAATTTTCCATTTTCAATTAAAATATATATTAACTCATATTTTATGCATATTTTTTAATCTCACTAAACTTTCAACATGAGAAGTGCTTGAATTTGAATAAGTAATCCAAATCCATTTTCTGTTTTACAAAATAATTATTCTAAATGGGAAAGTTGCCCGCCACGACGCCGCGCGGGAAAGTTGCCGCCTACACGCCTCTATAAATAGCTCCTATGTCTCTGTCTCCCACTTCACTCACTGAACCCTATCCCATTTCACAGTGCCCCCAAAGCCGCACCTGCTGCCGGTGGAGGTGGACCCGCAGCTCACGGAGATAGAAGAGTGGGAGGAGGCGGCGCTAGCGGCTACCATAGAATCATTTAAGAGGCAGAGTCTCTAGGAGCTGCATAAGCATCGTCCTGAGGACAAGCTGGATAGTGAGGAGATGCATAAGCGTCATCGTGAGGAGGAGCAGTAGTAGCAGCTGCGGCAGGAGGCGGCAGTCAGGAGGACAGCAGCGGATGCGCGGAAGAACTAGTCGAAGTCGTTATTTTAGTTTAAATTTGGTTAACGTATCTAGTTAAATTTCAGTAAAGTCGTTGTCGTTTTTTAGTTTAATTTAGTTAACGTATGTAGTTAAATTTCAATAAAGTCATTGTCGTTGTTTTAGTTTAAATTTAGTTAACGTATGTACTTAAATTTCAATAAAGTCGTTGTCGTTGTTTTAGTTTAAATTTAGTTTATATACCCCCTTTATCCCGGGTGGGGGCTCAAACCGGGACAAAAGATGGGGGGACTTAATCTGGGGGAGGCTTATCTGGTCTTTGCCCTTTTATCCTGGGTGGGGTTCAAACCGGGACAAAAGATGGGGGAGGGATTAATCTAGGGGAGGCTTATCTGGTGTTTGCCTTATCTGGGGGGGGGGGGGCTTATCTGGGGGGAGGGGATTATCTGGAGGCATGCCGCTATATATAGCCCATCCGAGGAGAGCAGAGAGAGCAGCCCGGGAGCAGAGAGAGGAGAGGCAACGACCAGGATGGAAAGAGCCTCTCCGGTGGAGTTTCTCGAAGATGTCTGATGGCGTGTAACTCACACGTTCGTTGGGAACCCCAAGAGGAAGGTATGATGCGCACAGCAGCAAGTTTTCCCTCAGAAAGAAACCAAGGTTTATCGAACCAGGAGGAGCCAAGAAGCACGTTGAAGGTTGATGGCGGCGGGATGTAGTGCGGCGCAACACCAGAGATTCCGGCGCCAACGTGGAACCTGCACAACACAACCAAGTACTTTGCCCCAACGAAACAGTGAGGTTGTCAATCTCACCGGCTTGTTGTAACAAAGGGTTAACCGTATTGTGTGGAAGATGATTGTTTGCAAGAAAACAGTAAAACAAGTATTGCAGCAGATTTGTACTTCAGTATAAAAGAATGGACCGGGGTCCACAGTTCACTAGAGGTGTCTCTCCCATAAGATAAAAGCATGTTGGGTGAACAAATTACAGTCGGGCAATTGACAAATAGAGAGGGCATAACAATGCACATACATGTCATGATAAATATAGTGAGATTTAATTGGGCATTACGACAAAGTACATAGACCGCTATCCAGCATGCATCTATGCCTAAAAAGTCCACCTTCAGGTTATCATCCGAACCCCTTCCAATATTAAGTTGCAAAGCAACATACAATTGCATTAAGTATGGTGCCTAATGTAATCAACAACTACATCCTTAGACATAGCATCAATGTTTTATCCCTAGTGGCAACAGCACATCCACAACCTTAGAACTTTCTGTCACTGTCCCGGATATCAATGGAGGCATGAACCCACTATCGAGCATAAATACTCCCTCTTGGAGTTAAGAGCAAAAACTTGGCCGAGCCTCTACTAATAACGGAGAGCATGCAAGATCATAAACAACACATAGGTAATAACTTGATAATTAACATAACATAGTATTCTCTATCCATCGGATCCCGACAAACACAACATATAGCATTACAAATAGATGATCTTGATCATGTTAGGCAGCTCACAAGATCCAACAATGAAGCACAATGAGGAGAAGACAACCATCTAGCTACTGCTATGGACCCATAGTCCAGGGGTGAACTACTCACTCATCACTCCGGAGGCGACCATGGCGGTGAAGAGTCCTCCGGGAGATGAATCCCCTCTCCGGCAGGGTGCCGGAGGAGATCTCCGGAATCCCCGAGATGGGATTGGCGGCGGCGGCGTCTCTGGAAGGTTTTCCGTATCGTGGCTGTCGGTACTGGGGGTTTCGCGACGGAGGCTTTAAGTAGGCGGAAGGGCAACGCGGGGGGCCACATGAGGGCCCCACACCATAGGTTGGCGCGGCTAGGGCCTGGGCCGCGCCGCCCTAGTGTGGCGGCGCCTCGTGGCCCCACTTCGACTCCTCTTCGGTCTTCTGGAAGCTTCGTGGCAAAATAGGACCCTGGGCGTTGATTTCGTCCAATTCCGAGAATATTTCGTTACTAGGATTTCGGAAACCAAAAACAGCAGAAAACAAGAATCGGCTCTTCGGCATCTTGTTAATAGGTTAGTTCCAGAAAATGCACGAATATGACATAAAGTGTGCATAAAACATGTAGATATCATCAATAATGTGGCATGGAACATAAGAAATTATCGATACATCGGAGACGTATCAATGTCTTAGATGGCCGGCCGTCTTAGACATCTTCGGAAACTCCGCCCGAGGGAACTCTTCCCGCAAGCAGGACTTCCGCCCGAAAGCTGCTAGCATCCACCCAACAACCAGTAGCTCAGGGTACAAAAGGAGGGGAGAGCAGAGAGAGCTTCCCGGGAGCTGGTATACACACGACGACCTGGAAGGAAAGACCCTCTCCGGTTGAGCTTCTCGAATATGTCTTAGATTGCCGGCTATCTTAGACATATTCGGAAGCTCCGCCCGAGTGAACTATTCCCGCAAGCAGGACTCCCGCCCGAAAGCTGCTAGTATACACAGCTTTGGCGAAAGAGTTGGGAAATCTCCCGTGGTGGAGCTTCTCGAAGATATCGTTGGTGCTCACGCCTAGGACACATCTTCGGAAGCTCCGCCTCGGAAAAATTTCCCTGCAAGCCCGTGAAAGCTATTTAACTAGTAAAACAAGCCAACCATCTCCATTGTTAATATCTTACATGCAGTAACATCATTACACAAAAATAAACGGGAAAGTGATTTCCATATTGAGATACACAAGTTATGATCGCTTCGGCCGTAACCATGGAGCATCTTCATCATTTAACTTGATGCTTGGGTTTTCATCATTGTTTCTTTTTCTTCTGTGTCGTAGCCATGGAGAATCTTCATCATTCAATAGGATGCTTGGGTCAGTTTCCACTGTGAAGGACGGAATTTCGTGAAACTTATTATAATCTACTGACATGTCTGTCTTGTCATCTACTCCCACGATGTTTCTTTTCCCAGAAAAAACTATGTGGCGCTTTGGCTCATCGGACGCAGTATTCTTTTGCTGATTTCTTTTTCTCGTTTTGGTAGACATGTCCTTCACATAGAAACCTGAGACACGTCATTGGCAAGGACGAATGGTTCATCCATGTACGCAAGATTGTTGAGATCCACTATTATCATGCCGTACTTTTGGTCTACTTGTACCCCGCCTCCTGCCAGCTTGACCCATTTGCACCAAAACAAAGAGATCTTAAAAGTAGGTCCATAGTCAAGTTCCCATATCTCCTCTATGTACCCCATAATATGTGTCCTTGTGCCCATTCTCGTATGTTGCATCAAAGCGAACACCACTGTTTTGGTTGGTGCTCTTTTTATCTTGGGCGACTGTGTAAAATGTATTCCCATTTATCTCGTGCCCTTGGAAAGTACATATAGTCGAAGATGGTGACCTGGCCAACCAGTACAATTGATCTCCAACTTTGGTGTTATTCATGAGATGTGTCTGCAACCAATTGTCGAAAGTCTTCTCGTGTTCCCCTTTAATTCAGAAGTGAACCTTCCCTGGTTTTGTAGAATATTCTTGTGTCTCTCGATATACGGAGCCACCACGATGAACTGTGTAGTGTGCTTGAGTGAAAGAATGATCGTCCATACATACCATTGCAACTGCACATGTGGTTAACTGGAGTTGTAACTAAAATTTTCGAGTTTCAACACAAATTGGGTGATGTCAGAATTAAGTTAATCCTCGACCAACTAATAGGATTTAGCCGCATCCAAATAATATATTTGTGTCACTGCAAGAGGGACATGGCCTTCTTCTTGAATATATCTATTTTGTGTATTCAAATATTCAACAATTGTAAACAACCTAAGAATCTAGCATCTTATTGTAAACGGTAAATTGTCACTAGCCAGTTCGTTAGGAGCCATGTGTCCCGGCTTGTATCGGGTTTTGCAGTTCGCTATGGTCACCTGCCCCGCTTTAGTCCAGATTTGTATCTCAAACTGGGATAAATGGGCGAGCCCTATATATATGGCAGCCCCCTCCCCACTCTTTGGTTTTTTTTTTGCTGGTGAAGGAGTGTGGCTTTGTGCTAGTCTTTTTTTACTAGTATGCACTAGAGGTATTTGTTGAAATGTGTGTTAGAGCGATGCCACTCGAGTTCACAGAAGACAAGCATGATATGAGGTGCCCAAGCCACACTTAAGCTTCCTCCTCTTAATTTCCACTTGTCCTACAAGGTTAGCAACTATTTTCTCGTTTAGAACGTGCGGTACTAATTTAAGGATCGTGATTGTGTTTGATATACAATTGTTTGATGCAGATGAGCCATCCATGGATGTACGGTAACCGACGCACACCCGCTTATAGAAAAGGCGTGCATTATTTTCGCGATGCGGCCGAGGCGAACAAGCATGGTGATGGCTTTATGTATTGTCCATGTGTTGATTGTCGGAATGTGAAGGATCACACTTCCCCAAGAGTCATTCAGAGTCACTTGCTTCATGTCTAGCTATAATGTTTGGATGAAGCACGGAGAAAGAGGGCTTATGATGGAAGACGGAGATGAAGAAGAGAACGATGATGACTACCGATCTATGTTCCCTGAGTACGCTGATACGGCAATGGAAGTAAATGAAGAAGAAGGTTAGGGTGAAGAACAGGAACCAGATGAGCCCGCTGATGATTTTGGTCGGGTCATTTCTGATGCACGGCGAGGCTGCGATACAGAAAAGGAGCGGTTGCAGTTCGAGCAGATGTTACAGGACCACAGCAAATTGGTGTACCCAACTTGTGAAGATGGCCAGAAGAAGCTAGGCAACACACTAGAATTGCTAAAGTGGAAGGCAGAGAGCGGTGTGGCTGACTCGGTATTTGAAAAGTTGCTGCTAATAATGAAGGAGATACTTCCAAGAAAGAACGAATTGTCCGCCATCACGTACGAAGCAAAGAAGCTTGTCTGCCCTCTAGGATTAGACGTGCAGAAGATACATGCATGCCCTAATGACTACATCCTCTACCGTGGTGAGGAGTACGAGAATATAGATAAATGCCCGGTATGCACTGCATTGCGGTATAAGATCAGAAAATATGACCCTGGTGATACTAAGGGCGAGTGACGCAAAAAGAGGGTTCCTGCGAAGGTGATGTGGTATGCTCCTATAAAACCACGGTTGAAACGTCTGTTCAGAAACAAAGAGCATGCCAAATTGTTGCGATGGCACATGCAAAACCGTATAAAAGACGAGAAGTTGAGGCACCCCGCTGATGGTTGGCAGTGGAGAAAAATCGAGAGAGAGTTCCTAGACTTCGCAGATGACGCAATGAACTTATGGTTTGGTATAAGTAGGCATGGATCCTTTTGGGGAGCAGAGCTGTAGTCACAACACCTGGTCCGTGACTCTATGTATTTACAACCTTCCTCCTTGGTTGTGCATGAAGCAGAAGTTCGTTATGATGCCAGTGCTCATCCAAGGTCCAAAACAACCCGGCAACGACATTGATGTGTACCTAAGGCCATTAGTTGATGAACTTTTATAGATGTGAGCCAAACCAGGTGTAGGTATGTGGGATGAGCACAAACAAGAGAAATTTTACCTACGAGCGTTGCTTTTTGTAACCATCAATGACTAGCCTGCTCTTAATAACATTTCAGGACAGTCAAACAAGGGATACAATGCATGCACGCACTGTTTGAATCAAACAGAAAGTATATATCTAGAAAAATGTAGGAAGAATGTGTACCCCTACAATCGTTGTTTTCTTCAGCAAAAGCATCCCTTGAATAAAAAAGGAAAGCATTTCGATGGCAAGGCAGAAACCCGGTCGAAGCCTATCACCCGTACTGGTGCTGAAGTATTTGGTATGGTCAACGATTTAAAAGTAATCTTTGGAAAGGGTCCTGGCATCCAACCTGTTCCTAATGGCGCTGATAAGTGCGCACCCATGTGGAAGAAGAAATCTATATTTTGGGAGCTGCCCTATTGGAAAGTCCATGAGGTCCTCTCCGCAATCGACGTGATGCACCTGACGAAAAATCTTTGCATGAATATTATAGGCTTCCTGGGCTTGTATGGAAAGTCAAAAGATACATCAGAAGCACGGGAGGACCAAGAACGTCATAAAGGACGAGGCGGCAAGCATCCATGGCAGTTTCAAGGGCCTACCAGCTACGTTCTTACCAAGGAAGGAAGGAAATCTTTTTTGAAGTCCTTTTCAGTATCAAGGTCCCGACTGACTTCTCGTCGAATATAAAGGGAATAGTAAATATGAAAGATAAAAAATTCAAAAACCTAAAGTCTCATGACTGCCACGTGCTTATGACGCAATTGCTTCCGGTTGCATTGAGGGGGCTTCTACCGGAAAATGTTTAACTGGCTATTGTGAAGGTATGTGCATCCCTCAATGCAATTTCTCAGAAGGTAATCGATCGAGAAACTCTAACAGGGTTACAGATTGATGTGGTCCAATGTCTGGTCAGTTTCGAGTTGTTGTTCCTGCCATCCTTTTTCAATATTATGACGCACCTTCTAGTTGACCTAGTCGAAGAGATTAGAATTCTCGGTCCTGTGTTTCTACACAATATGTTTCCCTTCGAGAGGTTTATGGAAGGTTTAAAGAAATATGTTCGTAACTATCATGTAGTAGTATCATGCATATGATACTTGTGTATGATACTATCTCTATAGTGGTTAGTATCATCGGAAATTCAATTCGGCTCCGGGGTGCGTATGCTCCCTCTAGCGACAAAACATATTTCGAAGTGTGGAAAAATTTTGACAAAAAATTCTACATGTACATCTCCATAATATAAGTGTGCGCGTCAAGTTTCACGAAAAAATAATATTTTTTGTGGCCTATGTTAAAAAGAGAAAACTTATCCTGTGAAAAGCATTGTTTTTGGCACTGAATTTTATCTTTTTTACAGACGTCACATGATAAGTTCATTTTTTATGAAAAGATGTACGTGCGAATTTTTTGTTTCAATTTTTTTGAAATTTAAAATATATGTAAGATGCATTTCAAAATATAGAGAGCATATGCTCCCATGTTCCAAAACAACACTCCCTTAGTATCATGAAGTAGTATCATAGTCATGCTATATTTATTGCTTTTTAGAATCTTAATGCAAATTTGTGCACAAGATTTGTTTGGCATTAACTTTTCTCGTGACATGCGCTATGATACAGTATCTACCTATGTTATTCTAATCTCCTCTCTCCTCCTTATTTAGCTGCCACATCCGTATTTTTGTGGGACCAATGTGCATGATACTAGCTATGATACTAGCATTATGGCCAGCCTTAAGTTGTCGACCAAGAACTAGCCAAACTGTAATGATATATCCATCCGGTTCAACTTCCTGCCTGAAAATATTTAGTTGTTGGGGCGCTAAAACTGAATCATCACACTAGAATCAATCCATGGCCGCAAAGGAAAGAGCATTGTCGGAGTCATTAAAACTTAGCTACCCACACACCAAGCAAGGCTACTACCGGCAGCAAAACACCACATAGACCTAATTAAACTGTCGCTCATATTGCTGTGCAGCATATCTGCCATACATGCTGCAAGAAAATGGCACATATGTGGAATGTAGTGAATATGCCAAAAAGCTGAGGCATAACAATCATGGCTACGCGTGCAAACATGACGAGTCTGTTGGCTAGGCAACGTTAAGGTTGTTGCAAGTGTCAGCCTCAAGCTCAAGGCCAAGCTAGGTTACTGCACGCCTGACTCCATTGCCACGAAGCTTCAAGCTCTCTTCTTCACTACACACTGCGAATCTGGGAGGCGCGAGTGCGACGAGAAGTTTCAGTCCCATGCATAACCAACTTCAGAGAGTGAGAGATGGAAGTTTCAGTCCCACCTCAAATAAAGTAGCTAGGGAAGGGAAGGAGGAAGAGTTTGTTAGCCTTGTTCCCTGGGCTGATGGCTATGGCTCAACACATGGTTGGTACGTAGCTAGCTAGTGACAAGAGACACGCACAGTCATACACGCACACTAATGTTCAACACTGATGCTGATATGATATATGCTGAAAGTGTGTACTTGATTTGGACTAGGGCTTAGAGGCCTCTTGAAGGAACCCCGTGAATGAAATGAAATGAAATGAAATGGAATGGAATGGAATAGATGGTTGGTGAAGTGGCACACTAGCTACCAAGCTAATTAAGCTTGAAACCTACTACCACATCCCACTTGTCTCTTAGCTAAGTAGAAAGAGGTGTGATGTGCATGCATGCGTGGTGCTAGATAGCTCTATAAATTGGTGCAACTATTGGTTGCTCAATCCATCGATCATTCGCGCTTGCATTTCATCGTCTTAGAAAGTTCATCTTCCATGGCTAGAGAGATGGAGAAGACAAGGAAGGTCACCTCCCCTAAGGTTGGGAAGTGAGAGAAATACATAAATGCATCTTCTTGCCTGCCATATCTGCTAGGATTTATCTGCTGGGGCTTTGGTTTCGCGGCCTTACATATGCATGCATGGAAAACTTGTGGTGTAGGAAGTTGTGAATTTGTAACATGTTCGATCGAGTTTCTGCCAAGATGGCTCAATTTTTTACGACTTCGGTTATTATTCGTAGGGTGTTGCTAGTTCCAGGCTTCCAGTATAGTGGCCCATTGAACATACAGATTCTTGTACAAGTAACTTGATCTTTCTTAGTTGCACGTATTTTTTATTGTCATTTGTATATAGTTCAGTTACTTTCGAGTTAGCTAAACTCTTTCTGGACAAGCACTCTGCGATTTGGTGTTAGCTTGGGTATCTTTTTCGTTACCTTTTCTATAACTGTCCAAGTGGTCAAGGCAAGCTACGCTTTGGTAATCAGCTTGGTATCGTCAAGCACATATATATGGTGTGAGACACATGGTTTTAAAATGCTTATCTTATAAAGGTGGTATAATTTGAACTGTTTATTGGAGTTAAATTGGTTATGACTGACTTAGTTCTTACTTCTTCCTTGCAGATCACTTCAACTAGTTCAGGTCCGAAGAGCCCGCCAAGGAACAGAGGGTCTCCACCTCATAAGAAGAACATCACGGAGGTAATTTTACAGAGATGGCATATGTATATGTTCATGCTTGTAGAACATCTCTTTTTTAGTATACACTGGGAGACATGGGAGGCCAAACTTTCAGGGGGTGCAACATGTCATCTCATTAGTTAATGTCCTTTTCGATGACTACATTTTGTTTCATGTACTCAAGGCATTCCGAATAAATCTGCATTCCGAATTATGTTACAACTAATTTTCTCAAAATGATTTTTTGCCATGACGGAAAATTGTATTTTTATTTGGTCTTTTTTTATTTGATCTTCATTGACTTAATTAATTAAGTCTTATTTGTTTCCTGTAGAGCTCTTCTAGTAGTTCAGGTCCGAAGAGCCCACCAAGGAACAGAGGGTCTCCACCTCATAAGAAGAACATAACCGAGGTACTTTTGTTAACAAATGACATGCATATTCATGCATCTGAAAAAATCTCTTTAGCACGCATGTAGACTCAAGATTTGGGAGGTCACCACTTCTAACTAGAGTCCTTTTCTATGTCTTCATTGTCTTTCACGTATTCAGAGCATTCCAAATTTTATTACAGCTAATAATATTTCTTAAAATGTATTCTTTTTAGCCACGAAGCAAAAATGAGCAGCAGAGCTTCCGTAAGGGAGGCCCAGACTCGGCAACTCACGATGAGAGCAGACGTCATTCTCCAACTTCAGAAACCTCACCCAAGGTTCATTTCAAAAATTTACAGAGATAATTAATCGACCCTGAAATTCGTACAAATTACTTACACAGCATGCTGATAAGCAAACACTGAAATAATTAATATGTGCATACAATTTTTCCATCAGAAATCGACAAAACACGAGCAACCGCTGAGCTATTGCAGGCTTCACACCGAGGAACGAGCCATAAGGCGAGCTGGTTACAATTACCAGGTTATTACATAGATTCACAGTTTTTTCGTTGTCATAACTAGATACCTACGGGCCTTTACTTTGGGAAACTAAAGTTGTTCGGAACATGTAATGTTCACTTCGTACAGGTTGCAAGCAAGATAAATACCATGGAAATTATTCGTAGATTTGAGGACAAGTTATCGCAGGTGATTACACAATCTAATGTCAGATACATGGATGCATGTATGTTCCTTTAATATTTGATAACTATATTATGCTTAACCAAGTGGTTTATCACGCAGGTGATGGAGGAGCGTGAGATCAAGATGATGCGGAGGGAGATGGTTCCGAAGGCCCAGCTTATGCCAGCGTTTGACAAGCCATTCCACCCACAGAGGCAATTATTTAACATATACATGATCATATAAATCATTACCCAGCTGATTATATTGTTGAACAAACTTATCATTAATCCATCAAGATGTGGTCACGATCACTGTGTACAACATTAGGTGAATGTTAATGAAGTGTACAGTCCAAAAGATGCTAATAAGAATAAAGCAAAATGGATATGTAGTACACAAAAACACATTAAAGGACATGAGTACATTGAATATGTGCTAGGATTGTATTTGTAAAACACGCTTGATGCCTACATATAGCTAGCTTTTGGGCTTGAATAAAGCATTTGTACGTAGTAGTATGTACACAAATGGGGATTAATTAAACAATTAACCATATGTTTAATTTACTCGATGCTATTTGATAGGGAACAGGATAGACAGATGCTGATGTTGACGTACGTGCAGGTCGAGGAGGCCCCTTACCGTCCCCAAGGAGCCTAGCTTCCTGAGGCTGAAATGCTGCATCGGCGGAGAGTTCCATCGCCATTTCTGCTTCAACGGCAGCGGCGGTGCAAAGGCCATCCATTGATACAACATCGATTATGATGTGTATTTTTGCCGCTCTCGGTTATTCTACTGCCGTGCCATGCATGCGTAGTAGTGTTTCAACTCTTGCTGTGCTGCCAATCGTTTTCACGTAGCTAGTAGCGCTTTCTCTTTCTTCTTTTTCGCCCCTCTCTTCTTTTCTCGATTTCTCTCTTCTTCTTCTTTGAATTGCGCCACTCAAAAGGTTAGGAGATAAAGAATGGCTCGCCCATTAGGATGTATGCTGGCTTTACATGCATGTATCTAGATCTGGTGGTAATAATGAAGAAAAAGCTTGCGTTGTACTCCATGGATGACCATGAGAATGTTCTTCGATCTGATGATTCCATGCATGCCTCATGCCTGCTTGTTCGATCGGCATCCATGCATATGTTTATGTTCTCAAAGAAGGTTACATGTAGGCATGCACATCACTCTCATGGAGGAAATTCAACCCCTGGCTTAGATCTGGAACCCAAAAGCAGTCGTCATTGATCTAAAATTCAACCCGAGCATGCGCGCCTACGGCGGAATGATGCCAAAGAAAGAACTGATGGATAGACTAACACTTTGAGCTAGGCCATAAATTTCAGTGCAGCCTGCAACGTAAAAGGGTGATCTAGGCAGGCTTGCGATCGCCGCGACGCATGCGCCGGCCGGTGTCCCTGTCAGTGTAAAAGCTCTGTATGCAGATGGTGAAACATTGCGACAACGACACAAACCGCGAGCAGAAGCAGTCAAACGCTACAAAAGGGTCGAAGCCCAGTCTCTCAGCCCAAATAAGCGCGGGTCTACCCCTTAATGGAACAAGCAAGCAGGGAGGCGTAGAATTGGCCCGTGAAATGTGAAGCATCCAATACATGGGCCTCATTTGGTGGGGCCATTGATACCGGCAGTTCTTTTTTCTTTTTTTTTTGAAAAACTGGGTGAGCTTTATTAATTAGGCAACATTGTTATTACAATCACGCAGGAGCGGACCCAACACGCAGGGAGGGACAGCCCCATGCAACACACCACACTCACGCTTGCCTAATTGTGCTAACTCATGAGCCACTCTATTACTCACCCTAGCTACCTTGTCCACTCGGAACTCCGGAAGCATATTCAGCAAACCCCTGGCCTCCTGGAAGAGGCTCCAATGCGCCGATCGATCTTCATCCGTCGAGGAGAGGACGGCCACAACCCTAGCACGGTCGGTTTCAAGAACTCCCCGCTGCCGTGGATGAGCTGCCAAGTAGCGGATACCCTCGAGGCGAGGCCAGCACTTCAGCCTCCTCCGCACTAGCGCAGCATGCCAAGGTCTTCCATTCCGAGTATAGAACATCGCCCTTCTCATCACGCACCACGATCCCCATACCTCCAGTAGCATCAGAGGCCGACCACCCAGCGTCTGTGTTAACTTTAATCCAGCCCGTCTCGGGTGCTGCCCAATAAGAAGGTTCTTCAGTCGCCATTGTGGGGCCTGGGATGTGTGAAGGAAACATCGCGGCCTTCCCTTTCCTATCCGGCTCTGAAGCATCTGCATGCAATGATGAAACGTAGCTCTGGAGGTACGGAATTGAGGCAGCTATAGAGGCCTTACCATCACCGTGGATGACATTGTTCCGATGGTGCCAAATTCGCCAGAACAGGAAGAGGAGTTTAACCCGCATATCCTTCGAGGCACCATCCAGCATAAGAAGGAACCAATTGCTGCCCGTATATCTGAATTCAGTCTCGGGCGGTAGTGATCAAACCGTCCGCATGCCGTCACGAAGCGCGCGGGCAAGCGTGCAGCGGACCATGCAATGATGCGCGTCTTCGTCTTCAACACCACAGACAGCACACATTGGTAGGACACGGGGTATGCGCCGATGCAGACTCGAGGTTACTGCCAGGGAGTCAGTCGCGGCCGCCACGCAAAGATGCGAATTTTCCGTGGCACGGGCGTCTTCCAAACCAGGTTCCAAATCCCACGCTCCCCATTTGGTTCCGAGCTGCTCGACCCTCTGCTCAACGCAAGCGATTTTGGGTGCATGCCTAAGCGGTACGCGTTGCGGACGGAGAACACACCAGTGGGTTCGGGGAGCCGAGGCCACAAAATCCTCCGTCCTCCGTCGTGGTAACTTGATCTGCGAGAATAGCATCTGCATCGCGTTGGAAGCAGTATCGCCGAATAACATCTTCATCCCATGTCCGCGTCACCGGATCGATCAGTCGGGAGACCCATTTCGATCCGCACCTTCGTCTCATTCCCGACAGCTTCATGTTATCTCGCCCGGGGCAACCAATTGTCTCTCCAGATTTTCACCATAGTACCTGAGCCAATTCGCCGGATAGCACCCTGCTTCAAGAGTTCCAGCCCATGCACCACGCCCTTCCAAGTAGCTGACACATCCTGGATGAAAGCAGTGTCAAGAAGGTGGCCTGAAGGATAGTATTTTGCCTTTAGAAGTCGAGCGCAAGGACTGTCAGGGAATTGTAGCAACCGCCAAGACTGCCGGGCTAGGAGAGCCTGGTTATAAACTCGAAAATCTCGAAAACCCATGCCACCATTCAGCTTGGGCTGCGTTAGTTTATCCCACGATAGCCAGTGCATACGCCTCCTTTCATGTTCATCTCCCCAATGAAAATCCCGGATCATCTGGTTCAACTCCTCAATTAGACCGGCAGGGAACTGAAAAACGCTCATCGCATAGACTGGCAGAGCTTGCAGAATTGCTTTGATGAGTACTTCCTTGCCGCCGCTTGATAAGTACTTCTCCACCCAATCACTCAACCTTTTTTGGAAACGCTCTTTCAGAGATTTGAATTTCCCTTTCCGCATCTGGCCCTCTGGAACAGGAAGTCCAAGATATTTCTCCTCGAACCTCTCAGTGTCATAGCGCAGCAGTTGCTTGATTTCAGCTTGCACCTGATCAGATATGCGGCGGCCATACATAATCGAGCACTTTCCCGAGGCCGACAAGCTGCCCCGTAGCTTGCTCATAACGATCAAGGATGCCCTTGACCACCCCGGCTTGTGGAACCGATCCCTCGAAGAAAAGGAGGCTATCGTCCGCAAAGAGGAGATGCGACATACCGAGGGCACGCCCGCGGATCCCGAGCTCTTTTAACCGGCCAACCTCAACCTCTCGCTGCACTAGACGAGATAGGCCATCTGCGACGAGGAGAAACAAGTATGGTGATAGAGGATCGCCTTGGCGTAGCCCCCGTGTAGGCGTGAAGGTGTCCAACGCATGTCCATTGAGACGAACTGAATACCGTACGGTGGTAACACATTGCATAATCCACCGTATCCATGTGCTATGAAAGCCCAGCTTCGTCATTACACCCTCTAAATAGCGCCAATCCACGCGGTCATAGGCCTTGGCCATATCCAGCTTATATGCACAGAAATTCCCCCGCTCCGCCGAGTTCCCTTGTATTGCATGGAAACACTCGAACGCCATGAAGGCGTTATCAGTAATGAGCCTGCCTGGAATAAACGCACTCTGCATCGGGGATATGATGTCCTGCAGAAGGGGTCGGAGGCGATTAACCAAGCATTTAGATATAATTTTAAACACTACATTGCATAAACTTATGGGACGGAAATCCTTGAGCTCCTCCGGGTTGTCCTTCTTTGGAATAAGGACAATTGCCGTTTCATTCACTTCCTCCGGCAGAACCCCAGAACTAAAGAAAGCTTGCACTGCCTTGACTATATCCTCCTTGAGAAGATCCCAATTTCGCTGAAGAAAACGCGCTGGAAAACCATCGGGTCCCGGTGCTTTCAAGGGGCCAATCTGGAACAAAGCGTCGCTGATTTCCTTTTCAGAGAACGGGGCACATAGAGAAGCATTCATATCATCAGTAACGTGCTGGGTAAAGAGCTCGAGCAGTTCAGTTGGATCAACGTCATCCTGTCGTGTGTACAACTGGTGAAAGAAGGACGTCGCCCGGACCCCCATTTCCTCAGGATCATCCGTCCAGGAGCCATCCTCACGCCGCAACTTACTGATTCGGTTTTTCTTCCGACGCCAAGACGCCTTGCGGTGGAAAAAACGGGTGTTCCTATCACCCTCTCTCAGCCAAGCCACTCGCGATCTTTGCAGCCACATTAATTCTTCCCTATAGAGCAGCTCGTCCATCTCACCCTGAAGAAGTCGTCTGGCACGTACACTCTCTTCATCGGATAGGGCCATGAGAACTTCCAGCCTCTTCCGTTTACGTTCAAGCTCCTTAGTCACAGGTTTGAAGTGCTGTTTCCGCCAATCATACAGGGATCCCATGACTTGACGAAGCGACGAACAAATGTCGCCCAGATCACGTACCCCTACACGCCTTGACCATGCTTCCTCAACAGTGGCCGTGAGCGACGGTTCGCGCTCCCACATAATTTCGTATCTCCTAATGGCAGGCTGCCGTTGTGTCTCCCGAACCTGAGTCAAGGACAGCTTAAGCGGGCAGTGATCTGACCGGGAGGACACCAGGTGTTGCACCCTAGCCTCTGGGAATCTTGCCGACCAGGCCGGCGACGCCACCGCCCTGTCAAGCCGGACCTTGACATTACGAGCTCCCTTCTGTTTGTTATCGGAAGTCCAGGGAACTCCACTGAAACCCAAATCGTGCACATCACAAAAGGAGAGCGCATTCCTGAAATCTGTCATCTGACGTTCAGACCTCTTCGTGTTTGAGAAGTGCTCAGACTGCCACATCGCTTCATTGAAATCACCAAGTAGCATCCATGGTTCAGGAGATGCAGTTTTAATCCGACGTAGCAGTGTCCACATATGATGCCGTTCCGCCGGTTTTGGTTCACCATAGACAAAAGTCCCTCGCCATCTAGCTCCAAACTCCCCTCCCTGAATATGTACGTCAATATGCCGGTGACTGAAGGACAATAGATCAACCACAATATCTTCTGAATGAAAAAGGGCCAAGCCTCCACCCGAGCCATCTCCTTTGACAGCGAAACAACCCTTCATACCCAGGCGATATTTCAAATTACGAACACGGTCAGGACACGAGACTGGGGTGATGCGTCTGCACAAGGCAGACAAGCTCTTGAACTGTCGGGGATTGCCCCGCCCCCCGGCAGTTCCAGCCTAAGATACTCATTGCTCATGTCGGGCCTCGCCGTGAGGACCCGACATGTTTAGGTTGTTTGCAGTTGATACTTCCTCCCTTCTGATACGTTTGGGACCGAGCAGGATCTCAAAACTGGATTCCTCTTCTTCATGAGCATGAAGCGTCTCAAAATCCGCCAATCTCTTCCCCAGCAGGCTGTTTGCGCGAAGCTCAGCCGCACCCTTGTTCCCGAAGAGCTCACGGATCCTGAGTTGATTAACCGTACCCTTTCGGTTCTTGTAGATCCTATAGTTTATGCCCGTCACTTCGCAGAAGCGCTTTGATTCTGTGTGGTGGTCGGAAGGGGCCTCCTTCGCGCACTCTTTCGCCTTAACTGACGGTGAATTCACCGATGGTTCCTGCTCTGTATGGCCCTCCGATTCCTTGTTGTTTGATGGCATGGGGTTGTGCCTGGCAGCCCTCTCTTCCCACTGCTTCCGCAACTCGCGCACCCCATCAAAGGTGCGCTTGAGGTTCCCCGTGGCCTCCTGCATCCTAGCAGCTCGATCTGACTCCGCTGCATTGCGCACATGTGGTGTGGGTGCACTCTTCACCGGTGACTCACGAACGCGCAGCCTATCCTTGAGGTCGCGTGCAAGGTCCTCCTGTGTGGGCTGGTCCACCTCCGTACGCGCTTGGCCGTTGTCCCCCTCCTTTGCTTCATGTGATGGCGTCGGTGCACGCCGGTCATGCCTAGAGCGCTCTGGAGAATGAGCCCGAGAAGCGGCAGGTGAATTGAAAGTGCATGGAGCCCCCATGTGTGGTTTTGGTAATTAATGACAATCCCTATGGACTAATGTTTGCATTGAGTTATATTTGTAGGAGTTATCCATAGGCAATTCTTGAACCATATGTTGGCTTCAAGGTTGCAATAAGAAGAAATTGATGAAGGATATCAAGTGTCAAGTATGTCTTGAAGATGAAGATGAAGTGAGCCCTCAAGTTACTTCAAGACATCAACATGATGAAGAATGAAGAAATGAAGTGCAAGTTCAAGATGAGCCATCTCGAAGAGATCCTTTGCTTGAGTCTAGCCATCCATATGGTGATCATGGATATGTGAAGATGCGCCGAAGAAGAAGCTCTCCCATGGTGGATTATGGGGGAGCAATCCACATGGTGGTCATGGTTATGTGAAGATGCGCCGAAGAAGAAGCTCTCCCATGGTGGTTTATGGGGGAGCAATCTACAAGACTTCGTCAAGCAAGCACAAGCAAGAAAGGCACTCCATCTTGTTGAGGTCAAGATCGTCGTCATCAAGCTCAAGTGGAACGCGCAAGTATAAGGTTTGCTCTTGATAGGGTTTCTTTCTCACCGGTCTCATAGTGTAGTTGGAGACCGGTTTATAGTTTAGTTGCCGTACTATCAAGAGGGCTCTCGAGTGAGTAACTCGATCGTATCGTTCGGAGAGAGCTCAAACCTTTGCATCCTTGCATCATCTTTCTTGGTTGTTATTTGGACCTTATCCATGTGATGTTTTAGAGCTTGTGCTCATTCTCATGACAAGCTCTAGTTCATCGAAAACGGATTTCGCATAGATCACTTGTTGCGTTTTCGAGTTTGGTTCATCATCTTTCTTGGTTTTATTTGGATCTTATCCATGTGATGTTTTAGAGCTTGTGCTTATTCTCATGACAAGCTCTAGTTCATTGAGAATGGTTTTTGCATGGGCAACTTGTTGCATTTTCAAGATTGGAGGTTTTACCGGTATGTCTTTTTTAGATAGGTCAAACCTTTCATCATTTGTTTCTATCCTCCCTTGTTGGACTATGATGGTTTCCTGCATGATCTTGTAGAGCTTGTTCCTAGCTTTAAAACAAGCCCAAGATCATCGAAATCGGAGTCCGGGTGCAAAAGTTATGCCCGTTTTAGTTTTGGTGTTTCGCAGTTTGCTTAGGCCGGATATTTCGGAAATATCCGGGCCGGATTATCCGGGCCGGATATTTCGGAAATATCCGGCCCCGAAATCGGCTAAGGACCTGGGGAATTGCTGCTCGGTATAGGGGCCGGATTTTTGGCCGGATTTTGTCCAGGTTTTGTCCCTGAGGCCGGATAATCCGGCCCCCGGATAATCCGGCCCTTACTTAGGCCGGATTATCCGGCCCTGGTTTTGCCCAAACGGCTCGATTTTCTTGGGGGGTATAAATACCCCCTTCTTCCTCCTTGGGCTGTAGCTTCTCTCACTCTCTCTCTCCTCCATTGTTGTCCTTCAAAGCTTGCCCTATCTCTCAATCCCTCCATGATTCTTGCCCCATTTTGAGGGAAAAGAGAGAGGAGATCTAGATCTACATTTCTGACCAAATCAAATCCATCTCTTTGTGAGTGGAACTCTCTGAGATCTTGATCTTGGTGATTCTTTGTGAATCTCCTCTTTGTTCTTCCTCTCTTATTCCCCCAATAGCTTTTGTAGCTTTGTTGGAATTTGAGAGAGAAGGACTTGAGCATCTTTGTGGTGTTCTTGCCATTGCATTTGGTGCATCGGTTTGAGTTCTCCACGGTGATTCGTGGAGGTGAAAGCAAGAAAGTTGTTACTCTTGGGTTCTTGGAACCCTAGACGGATTCTAGGCCTTTGTGGCGGTTTGTTGGGAGCCTCCAATTAAGTTGTGGATGTGTGCCCCAATCTTTGTGTAAGGCCCGGTTTCCGCCTCGAAGGAAATCCCTTAGTGGAACCGTGACCTAGGCCTTTGTGGCGAGGGTCACCGGAGATTTAGGTGAGGCGCCTTCGTGGCGTTCGGTGTGTGGTGTGAGTACCGCATCTTGGGGTGAGGCCTTTGTGGCGTTGGTGTGCATCGAGCAACCACACCTCAAGGTGAGCCTCTTGTGGCGTTCGGGAGCACTAAGCAACCGCACCTCTCCACCGGAGATTAGCACTCGCAAGAGTGTGAACTCCGGGATAAATCATCGTCTCCCGCGTGCCTCGGTTATCTCTATACCCGAGCTCTTTACTTATGCACTTTACCTTGTGATAGCCATCGTGCTTGAAGTTATATATATCTTGCTATCACATACTTGCTTGTATTGCTTAGCATAAGTTGTTGGTGCACATAGGTGAACCATTGCTTAGAATAAGTTGTTGGTGCACATAGGTGAACCATAGTATATAGGCTTTGGGCTTGACAAAGTAAACGCTAGTTTTATTCCGCATTTGTTAAGCCCATCTCGTAAAAGTTTTAAATCGCCTATTCACCCCCCTCTAGGCGACATCCGTGTCCTTTCAATTGGTATCGAGCAAGGTCTCTCATTCTTAGGCTTCACCGCCTTGAGAGTAAAGATGTCGGTTAGGGGATTAGTGCACAATAACTTGGTTATATTTGATGGCACAAATTATGATCTATGGAAAATTTATGTGCTTAATATTTTACGGCGTATGTCCCCGGACATGGAGCGATTTCTTGGCATGGGTTTTTCTTCTCCTAAGGATCCTCAAAATTTATCTCTTGAGGAGGAGAAAAACTCTTGCCTCGATGCTCTTGCTTCTCATGTGTTTTCCATTGTTGTGAGCAATGTAGTTACTTCTTCAATCATGCCTTTTGGGAGCGCTCATGAATTATGGACAAAGCTTCAAGACAAATATGATGTGTCCAATATTATTGAGGATGATTGTATTGCTTCCACTTCCGGCCGTGATGAGTTCTCATCTTCATCCACTTCACCAAAGTGTGGTAAGACACAAGGTAATGATATGGTGAGTGGTGATGAAAATTGCAATATTGATATTGAGCTTACTATTGATGATTCTTCATCTCTATCTCATTGCAATGCTTCATCTTTGGACTTAAACACATCTAGCACTAGAAATGATTTACATGCTTGTGTTGATAGTCCTTGCATATCATGTGTAAGTTGCTTGAGAAAATCTAATGATGATATGCTTGCTTTGTCTTGTGGCCATGATAAAAATGATTCTATTTCCTCTAGTTGTTGTGTGTCTAACAATGTAGAGGAAACCAAAGATTCTATTGGTCAAGACAAGATCTTGAAAGGAGCCTCAAGTAACTCCTCATCTTTATCTCACGGTCCTCATATATGCCTTATGGCCAAGGGTTCCACGGTACCTCCTACCATGGAACCTAATATGTCTCGTGGTGATAAGAATGAGGATGAATATAAAGAAGAGGATTGGGTTGTCTCTCTACGCGATAAAGGTGAGAGTGTATTCAAGGTTATTTGCAAAGATAAAATTGCTAGCACTCACTTCTTTGAAATCTTGACTACCGCTATTGAGAGCCAAAAACTTATTTGGATGCATGAGAACACCATTGATAAAAAGGGTGCTCTTGAACGAGAGTATGCCGATGATGTAGCATCACTAAAGAATGATCTTGAAGAAGAACAAGAGACCGTAGCCTCTCTTGAAGAGCAACTTGAAACCCTTGAAGTGTCTCAAAATGAAATAGTTTCTAAACTCACTAAGGAAAGAGACCATGCTAAAGCTCAAGTAAAATTGCTTAAAAAGGAAAATTCCAAAGTTGGTGTTGGTCATGATAAACTTGTTAAGGATCTAGATGATCTAGACAAGGCCCACAAGGTCTTGGAGAGCGAACACTCTATCCTCACCAAGTCCCATGAGCAACTTCAAGCTTCCTATTTAAAAGAGCATGCTATGTTACCTTCTCTTCTTAATATGTCTTGTGATGATGCTTGTGCTACTAACTCTACTTCTTGTGAAGCATCTATCTTGAAGGAGAATGTTGAGCTAAGGGCTCAACTTGAATTGCTAACTAGCAATTATGGGAAATTGGAAGAAAATCATGGAAAGCTTTCTAGCTCCCATGAGGACCTTCTAGCCTCTCATGATAGGCTAAAGTTAGCTCATGAGGCTATCATATCAAAGGAAACACCTTGTGAGCCTCATGTGGATACTAGCACTACTACTCAAAATGCTATATTGCAATGTGCTAGTCCTTGTAATTCATCCACTCATAGTATCGCTAAATCTTGTGATGAATTATCTTCCTTGCCTTGTTGCTCTAACAATAAAGGTTCTACTTCCTCTAGTACTTGTGTTGTTACTAACCATGTAGAGGAAATCAAAGAGCTCAAGGACCAAGTCACTTCCTTGAAGAACGACTTGGTAAAGAGTCATGAAGGGAAATGCAAACTTGACAAGATGTTGAGTGTGCAACAATTCCCCAATGACAAAAGTGGACTTGGATTCAACTCCAACAACAAGAACAAGTCCAAGAACAACAATAAGAAGAAGGGCCAAGTACAAGTCAAAGACCCGGCCAAGATTGTTTGCTTCAAGTGCAAAATTGAAGGGCATCATGTTAGATCTTGCCCTTTGAAGAAGAAGCAAAAAGGGAAGCGGCCTCAAGCTCAAACTCACATTCAACCTCAAGTTGAAGAAATGGCACTTCCCAAGAAGAAACAAGTCAATGCTCCCATTGTGGAGAAATCTAGTAAGAAGAAGGAGAAGAAAAGAACTTGCTACATATGCCGTGAGAAGGGCCACATCTCCTCCTTGTGCACTATTGGTACCTCATCCAACTCTATCACCATTAATGATGTTTATTCTCTTCGTAAGGATGAGGGTGGCAATGTGTTTGCCAAATATGTTGGTGCTCAAAGTGGTGTCAAGAAAAGAACCATTTGGGTTGCCAAGCCTATTGTGACTAACCTCTTAGGACCCAACTTAGTTGGGGACCAACAATCCAAAACTTGATCAATAGGTGCTTGTTGGAGGGCATTGGAGACTTGGCTACATCATGAAGAATTAAGGGATCTTCATCATTTATATTATATCAAGCCAAGTCTTTTGATTATCTTGCTACTATCATATATCCAATGTTCCTCCTTGCGGTAACATGTTCTCAACTCATTTATATTGAAAGTTACTCGCCCCTTTGCATGTGTTAGTTTTGTTCCTAACATGTGTTTGTATATGTTGTGCTTCCTACTTGCTTTTCTTGAGAAATCAAGTCTATGCATGTTGGGTTGCACACCATGTATTTGTGTTTGTGTTGGAGCCTCTTTGCATCTTGTTGTATCTTATATGGCTCTTATGAGCGATTAATGGACTATCCCATTTTGGGGGAGTGATATTCCTTTGGGAATTTCATGATCCTAACAATGTGTGTACATGAGGAATATCACTTAGAATTGATATTGCAAGATTATCTAGTCTCTATGTGGTATGTCATCTTCATGAGAAATTCAAATTCTAATGTCCATTAATATCTCTACTTGGATCTTATTTGCCTCTTGTGAAAATAAATTCCTTATCACATTATGGGGGAGTAATAAGCTTTGTGCATATTACAAGCCTAGAAAATGTGAACATTTGAGGTTGTGTCACATAGAATTGATACCGTAAATTATCTCTCTCCTATGTGGCATGTTTGCTCAAACAAGCTCCAATTTGCTTAAATGGCTTCATTGCTAATATCTTTGTGGATCTTATTTGTGAAAGTTTTTCTTGGCATGGTTTTTCACAACGTGTCCCTCAATACATTTTTGGAAAACCATGTGCTTCAAGTCATACTATTAATTGCTTTGCATGTTGGTATGAATACTATTAATTGCTTTGCATGTTGGTATGAATACTATTAATTGCCTTGCATGTTGGTATGACTAAATGAAGCTATCAAGAAACTATCTTTGCATGATGGTTAACTCTTATCTTTTACCATATGCTTTGTTAGTTGTAAATATGATCTTATGTATACTTACAAACTACCACCGGAAATATTTCCTAATACCTCTTGTCCTAGGACAATTGGTAATCAATTATGAGGTAGATATTTATTGATCATATCTACATTGGCTCTTGTATTTATATTGCCTTATTTATTGCCATGAATGTGTTGTGCTTTGACTCCCATGTGTCTTCCTTGCATCTTATTGATCTAATTTGTCTATTCAAACTTTCTTAGCATTTTAGTAGATATAGGTAGCGTGATGATCCTAGTTTTGTGCATTTAGTATTCATATGCAAAATCCTATACAATGCACTAATCTTGGGGGAGCTCTCCTATATTTATTAGAATGCTTAACATCTCTTGATCATTATCAAAAATTTGGTTTCGGGAGACATAAACTTTCTTTTTGGTACTTTGTGCCATCATAAAAAGTGTTGAGGGTTTGGTTTGTTTGTTAGAACCTTGCTCTCTTGGGAGTTGGTTATCTCATTCCTTTGTGTTTAGGTTTAATTAGCTTCTTATAATGAGATAATTCTTTGGAGTCAATCTTGTGTTGATTTGATTCTTTGATATAATTTGGACAACCATTGTCTCTTGATTTATTTGGTGTCTTGTCCAAATTATATCTTTCTTTGGTTCTTGAAAGTATTGTGCATGCATCTTCTATATATGTCTATCTTATGGCATGTGTTACTTTCTTTGATCCAATATATAGGGTAAACTCCATCAAATCCTAATTTGGCTAAGATGTGCATGAAATTCAATTTCATATCTATATGCACATAGTATTGTGGAGTTTGTCCTATATGTTGTAGTGTGTCTAACTACTTTGAACCCAATTAGTTTGGGGACCTTTTTGTACTTACCTTTGTGTTAGGTACAATGGATATGCATTGGATGCTTGTCTCACTCTTGGGGAGAAGTGGTGACTCAATGGTAACTTGAGGCAAGCTAGGATGGTCAACGAACACATATCTACTACATCCTCACCAATGCTATCTCGGTAACAAGTATCTTCTCATGCATATTTTTCTAGCATCCAACCATGTGGTTGCATCTTGGCATGAATCTCTTGATTTGCAAATGTTGTGCTTCTTGCTAAAATCTTAACGAAACCTCTTTATTGCGAATGTGAGTAGTTTGAGATGATCACATATGTTGGGAAGTATATAAAATCATGATTATGATTCACCCATCCCATCTATGCCTATCTAGCAATTTTATTGCATATCAATTCCTCAAACTTCTCACATGTGCAATATCGATGAAAGTGCAAATTGAGTTACTTCTTTTAGTATCCTCGTTTGTGATACTTGTTGCCTTTCTCAAATGCATCCCAACTATCTTCTATCCCTTGTTGATATTTGTGATGTATTTTAGTTGTTTGTGGTTGAAGTTCATGAATGTACAATAAGATAAAATTGTGCCTTTGGCCATGCTATTAAGCAAAAAAATTCTTATTGGTATATTGCATGACTTTGTCTTGGATATCATACTATTTTTCTTGCGTATCTATTTTATGTGTGCATGTTTCTTTGTGGATAAATATCTTTGTGATATTGCCCACTTAGAGAAACTTATGCACATAAGAGATGATACATCTCTTTTTGATATCTTATTTATTTATTGTGTGTTGATTGGTCATGCTAAGCAATATAATTCATTGAAGACTATGACGATGCTTTTTGCTCATCCTTGTAATAGTCTTATAATATGCTTTATCATGCCTTTCACATATCCTCTTGGTTGAGCCTTTTATTATGGTGCCTCTTACTTGTTGCTCAACTATTTGTTTGTTGCAAGTGTTTAGCTTACTTTTATATCTATGATCTATTACAAATGTTTGTGTTTTAAATGAGGGAGTGAGGATTCCATGTTATGCATATTGTATTCAAATGCAACATTTTATTTTATGCATGTACCTTGGGGAGCTTCCTCATTTGATTTAGAGCACTATCTTGTGGTGATCATTAGAGTTTGATTCACTTGGTATCTTTTGTTTTTGAATGATATTATGGGAGTGATGATTCCATGTTTGTGCACTTTATACTCCAATGCAAATTGTCTAGTTTTGTGCACAAACCTTGGGAAGCTTCCTCATATTATTTAGAGCAATCTTCTTGATCTTATCATAATATCTATCTTTCTTTTGGTATCCTCTTTGTGGTTCATTTGGTTGCTTGCTTCATTTGTTGAAGCTTCTTGACTTTGTTATCTTTTTGCAATCTTTGATCCTATCTATAGTGTGATTCCTTCCGAATATTCGTCATTGGATATGTGCATTTGATTCCACTCAAATTATGAGAAATGCACACGCTATGGAGGAACTCTCACTATATTGGCCTTCTAAATTTTTTACCCATTTCGGCAATTGGTGCCAATGGGGGAGAAGTTTGGAGGGTTTAAGGGAATTTGGTTATGACTTTGCTTTGTGCTTAAGCATGTGCCTTTATTGCATTGCATCTTGTTGCTTTGCATAGTTGAATAGTTAGAGGAAACTCCACTAGGCTTTGAATGCCAATATATGCAATGAAAGTCAAGATCATTCACACACGCATATATTATGGGGGAGTTTGCTCTACATATTCAACTTATTTGTTACTTAAATTCCTTATATAAACCCTCTCAAAGAGATTGTCATCAATTACCAAAATGGGGGAGATTGAAAGTGCATGGAGCCCCCATGTGTGGTTTTGGTAATTAATGACAATCCCTATGGACTAATGTTTGCATTGAGTTATATTTGTAGGAGTTATCCATAGGCAATTCTTGAACCATATGTTGGCTTCAAGGTTGCAATAAGAAGAAATTGATGAAGGATATCAAGTGTCAAGTATGTCTTGAAGATGAAGATGAAGTGAGCCCTCAAGTTACTTCAAGACATCAACATGATGAAGAATGAAGAAATGAAGTGCAAGTTCAAGATGAGCCATCTCGAAGAGATCCTTTGCTTGAGTCTAGCCATCCATATGGTGATCATGGATATGTGAAGATGCGCCGAAGAAGAAGCTCTCCCATGGTGGATTATGGGGGAGCAATCCACATGGTGGTCATGGTTATGTGAAGATGCGCCGAAGAAGAAGCTCTCCCATGGTGGTTTATGGGGGAGCAATCTACAAGACTTCGTCAAGCAAGCACAAGCAAGAAAGGCACTCCATCTTGTTGAGGTCAAGATCGTCGTCATCAAGCTCAAGTGGAACGCGCAAGTATAAGGTTTGCTCTTGATAGGGTTTCTTTCTCACCGGTCTCATAGTGTAGTTGGAGACCGGTTTATAGTTTAGTTGCCGTACTATCAAGAGGGCTCTCGAGTGAGTAACTCGATCGTATCGTTCGGAGAGAGCTCAAACCTTTGCATCCTTGCATCATCTTTCTTGGTTGTTATTTGGACCTTATCCATGTGATGTTTTAGAGCTTGTGCTCATTCTCATGACAAGCTCTAGTTCATCGAAAACGGATTTCGCATAGATCACTTGTTGCGTTTTCGAGTTTGGTTCATCATCTTTCTTGGTTTTATTTGGATCTTATCCATGTGATGTTTTAGAGCTTGTGCTTATTCTCATGACAAGCTCTAGTTCATTGAGAATGGTTTTTGCATGGGCAACTTGTTGCATTTTCAAGATTGGAGGTTTTACCGGTATGTCTTTTTTAGATAGGTCAAACCTTTCATCATTTGTTTCTATCCTCCCTTGTTGGACTATGATGGTTTCCTGCATGATCTTGTAGAGCTTGTTCCTAGCTTTAAAACAAGCCCAAGATCATCGAAATCGGAGTCCGGGTGCAAAAGTTATGCCCGTTTTAGTTTTGGTGTTTCTGCAGTTTGCTTAGGCCGGATATTTCGGAAATATCCGGGCCGGATTATCCGGGCCGGATATTTCGGAAATATCCGGCCCCCCCGAAATCGGCTAAGGACCTGGGGAATTGCTGCTCAGTATAGGGGCCGGATTTTTGGCCGGATTTTGTCCAGGTTTTGTCCCTGAGGCCGGATAATCCGGCCCCGGATAATCCGGCCCTTACTTAGGCCGGATTATCCGGCCCGGGTTTTGCCCAAACGGCTCGATTTTCTTGGGGGGTATAAATACCCCCTTCTTCCTCCTTGGGCTGTAGCTTCTCTCTCTCTCTCTCCTCCATTGTTGTTCTTGAGAAGCTTGCCCTATCTCTCAATCCCTCCATGATTCTTGCCCCATTTTGAGGGAAAAGAGAGAGGAGATCTAGATCTACATTTCTGACCAAATCAAATCCATCTCTTTGTGAGTGGAACTCTCTGAGATCTTGATCTTGGTGATTCTTTGTGAATTCCTCTTTGTTCTTCCTCTCTTATTCCCCCAATAGCTTTTGTAGCTTTGTTGGAATTTGAGAGAGAAGGACTTGAGCATCTTTGTGGTGTTCTTGTCATTGCATTTGGTGCATCGGTTTGAGTTCTCCACGGTGATTCGTGGAGGTGAAAGCAAGAAAGTTGTTACTCTTGGGTTCTTGGAACCCTAGACGGATTCTAGGCCTTTGTGGCGGTTTGTTGGGAGCCTCCAATTAAGTTGTGGATGTGTGCCCCAATCTTTGTGTAAGGCCCGGTTTCCGCCTCGAAGGAAATCCCTTAGTGGAACCGTGACCTAGGCCTTTGTGGCGAGGGTCACCGGAGATTTAGGTGAGGCGCCTTCGTGGCGTTCGGTGTGTGGTGTGAGTACCGCATCTTGGGGTGAGGCCTTTGTGGCGTTGGTGTGCATCGAGCAACCACACCTCAAGGTGAGCCTCTTGTGGCGTTCGGGAGCACTAAGCAACCGCACCTCTCCACCGGAGATTAGCACTCGCAAGAGTGTGAACTCCGGGATAAATCATCGTCTCCCGCGTGCCTCGGTTATCTCTATACCCGAGCTCTTTACTTATGCACTTTACCTTGTGATAGCCATCGTGCTTGAAGTTATATATATCTTGCTATCACATACTTGCTTGTATTGCTTAGCATAAGTTGTTGGTGCACATAGGTGAACCATTGCTTAGAATAAGTTGTTGGTGCACATAGGTGAACCATAGTATATAGGCTTTGGGCTTGACAAAGTAAACGCTAGTTTTATTCCGCATTTGTTAAGCCCATCTCGTAAAAGTTTTAAATCGCCTATTCACCCCCCCTCTAGGCGACATCCGTGTCCTTTCATGAATGCGTATCCATCGGCCGGTCAGAGTCTCCACAGTTGCTTTCATCCTCATCATCAAACAGTTTACGGGCAGCCGCCGGTTTCTTGCCTTTGACCGTGAAGCGCCGAGCATCGAACTTCTTGAAAGGTGAGACTCTCAGTTCCGGCCCATATCGACGGCCAGGGTGAGGAACGATCTCGAGTTTACACTCCTTACGATCATGGCCGATGCGGCCACAGAAGAAGCAGAAGTTTGGGACCCTCTCATAGCGGATGTTGTGCCGGGTCACCTTCTCCTTCATGGTCACAGGGAGCGTGTATACCAAAGGCTGCCTAATTGGCCAGCGCAGTCGCACTCGCAGGAAGGGACCGCTAGCTTGCTCGCCGTCATCCGTATCTACCTCCAGGATCTCTCCAAATTGTTCCAGCAAAGCCGTGCCCCTCTTCCTTGTCATCAACTTCCTTGGAAGGTCATAAACCCTAACCCATACAGGGAAAGCTTGGGGTCTAGCCTCCGCCGCACACTCCTCCCGACCAAACGGCACGACGATCACAGCGTCATGGCGATGGTGCCAGGTTCCTCCTTTGATAACGAATTTGAAATCGGCCTCGCCGTAGAAATCCAGCTGGAACAGATTGTCCCCAAGATCTTTGTATGTCATCTTCTGCTCCGTCCTCCAAACAGACCCTAATTCGTCAAACATGGTGCGAGCACTATACCGATGGCGCGAAACATACCGCGCAAGCGCCGTCCATCTCCCAACAGTGGCATCGAGGTCTGCTTCATTCTCATCGTCGTCCTCAATTTCCACTGGCCGGACCCAATCAGCCTCTTCGAGGAGCACGTCCTCCTC
The DNA here is from genome assembly GCF_022539505.1 of Lolium rigidum. NCBI lineage: Eukaryota > Viridiplantae > Streptophyta > Magnoliopsida > Poales > Poaceae > Lolium > Lolium rigidum. The sequence goes on from NC_061512.1 coordinate 166,273,677, forward strand.
GCCGTCGCCTAAACCACCAGATGCAGCCCGATCCGTACTCCCCCTTGGATCGCCAGAGTTTCCCGCCCCACGTACTCCCGGCATTGGGGCACCACTGTCCGCTGCAGCCGCCGCCATGGGTGTCGCCGGGTGTTCCTGCAAGGGATCCTTAACCCGATCTGGGGACGCCCTTATATTCCCAGGGTCAAAACTAGTCTCCCGCGGTCGTGCGCCACGCGGAGTCCCTCCGTCCCGCGAAGCAGAAGACTTGGAACGTCTCCGATCCGAGCTCTCCGGCCAAAGAATTGGCCGAGAAGCCATACTACTCCCGTCTCCCATGGCGGCGCAGGGAAAACCCTAATCGCCCGGAAAAGACGGAGCAACAGCACTGATCACGCAATGTGGACGGCAGTTCTTTTTTCATTTCTATATATTAAACATTAAAACCCCTCCGTCACAAAAATAACCTGCTCAATTTTTTCTAGATCTGTCAATACCGTTCTGTATCTATCTAGAAAACGAATGGATCGAGTACTACCGATATTTATTTTAACAATCAGAATAGTGCGGAAACGGTTCTACTGAAAAATATATAAACGTGTTTCGAATATATCTAGCTCAAGAAAAAATTATCTATATTATATATTTTTTCTGATTTGGTTAACATGAATTGTTCATGGTATTGAATATGGTCATGTATTTAATATTCAAATACATAAAAAATAATGTTTATCTTAACTTTTCTAAGTTTTCTCATTTATATTAGGCGACCTGTTTAGGCATTGAATAAATTCTTCATTTATTTCTAAATTAATTTTCACACACATAAAATATGTTTATTATCTTTTCCTGAATTGATCTTCATCTACATATAAATATGCTATGCTCACCGAAAAGTATTTTCTTATACATCAATTAAAATGTTCATATTTCTAAATGTTCACCTTTTTCCAAAATAGAAAATATATATACTGGAGAAAAATATTTTAAAAAATATTTTATGTACTAATGGAGAAAAAGAAAAATATTCATCAATTTCATATAAACTTCATCTATTTTTTGGAAAACAAAATAAAGCAAGTAACAAGATTGAATGCATAAAAATCATGTATTACGAAGTACAAAAAAGAAACTAGAAAACATGAATTGTGAAATAAAAACAAGAAAACCACAACCGTGTGATGCCTTTTGGTTCCCGTCGGCCCGTGTGTTGCATAGGATCGTCTCTATCGGTGACCATATTATGGAATACCTAATTTGCAGTTATCGAATACTGGTTGTTCCATCGACGGTCACCGAAAGTGGTATAGCGATGTATTTCTTGACCAAGCATAAGAATTTATTGCAAAAGTTTTCTCCCAATCCCATTTTTTTTATTAAAATCCCACTAGTCGAACAATCTAGTTAAACTGATGGGTGGGGCCCACTGGTCAGTGTCACCCACCCATGTCCTTCCTCCTCACTCTTCATTTGTCTCTCTACCTGACTGCACCAATCTCCTTAGGGCATCTCCAGTGGTCCGACGCAAACATACCAAACCTCCCCATTTGCGTCAAAACGGACACGTGGAGGCCAAACCCCTAGCCAAGTGGTCCGGCGCATAGTGACCCAGTTTCCGTGTAGTTCAATTCGTGACCCAAATTTGGGCCGCCAATTTGTAGACGAGGAGATAGCGGGTCAGCGTGCATGTCCGCGCTCTTCTCCCTCAGGCCTACCTGCCGGCGACCTGAGCAGTTTCGCTTTCAACGCGCCAGTACTAGTGGGCTGCGTTGATGACAATTTTCTATGCCGCACTAATGGCACGGCCTCGCCTACCGCGCCTCAGTGATGGTGGGGGTGGCGCTGGTCTTCTGCGCCAAACTGTGAAAGCACTGTCAGAGCACCCGTCCTTTTAAGGGAAGAAGGATGCATCCACTTCATCAACCTTGTCATTGTTGTTTCCATCACCGGCGACAACTTCCTCCAACCACACCGATGCCATAGGCCCCGCAAGAAAAAACCACGACCACGAGGCTAGATTGTCTTGCGCCGGCAAGAAGAAGGAGCGGGATAGCCACAATGTCCCGGTGGACCATGCATAGCGGCTGTTCGACGAGGATCACGGGGTGCCCCGGCCGGATGTCAACCTACCAGCGACTTGGCTCCCCAACTTCCAGCGATTGTCGGTGCCTCCATTGCCAATCGAGGTTCGCGAGCGGCGCGACGTGATCCGCCTCCGCTTCATCCTCCCATCGTTTCTGCACGGGGATTTTGCTTTCGCCATCGGCTCCTTCAACTAGCAAACCTTTGGGTCATGGGAGTTCAACCCGGGCCGCCTAGCGGGCTACCTCGGTGACATATGCTTCTTCAACTAGGAGCGAGGCATCGGCTTAGACGATGAGGAGGAGGATGAAGATGGGGACCACAACGATCTCCTCTTTGAATCCAACGGGGTGCCTTCTCTGACCATCATCGTGAACCTGGAGGTCCAGCCACCGGACCTCATAGAGGAAGAGGCGATCTACGTGGCCATCGCCTAGAGCCATCTACACGAGTTTTCCCAGTGGCCTCGTATCTCTGTCAGGACTCCACACAGGCTCAGGACAAACCGGTGACCCCTCTGATCACCCTTGGGCACAGTGATACATGTAAAATGCATACATGAATTTTGTTGTTTATTGTACTTTGTACTTTATTATATTTATTGGAACTAACCTATTAATAGTTTCAAAAGTTCACAAGTTCTTTTTTTTTACTTTGTTGTGTAGAAAAAAATATGAATATGGAAGAAAATCTGTTATTATGGTGAAATCTGGAATTTCCTGAAATCTGTCTCTGCACAACCCTTTTTAAATATCGCCCAGAAAGTACCAGAGGATGGCCTCAAACTAGAAAATTCTAGAAAGGATAGTTGTGGAGAATTTCCATAAATTTTATTTGAAGTAAAGAACACCTCAAACAGAGTCTGTATGCCAAATCTGGAACCGTTTTACTGAAGGGTATACAGGCAGTTTCGGGAACCCAAAAATTTGTGACGTGATTGACCCAAGCTATTTCCATGCCTAAGGTATTCGGCCAAGTGATGTCCACAAGTATAGGGGATCTCTGAAATCTTCGATGTAAAGTATTACCAAAATTTATAGTTTGACTCAAGGAGAACAGAAGAATACCAATAAACTTTAGCAATTGAGACGTCACTCTCAACCACACATGTATATCAATAAACTCACAAAGCAAGTGGTGATTTTATAGCATTTGATTCAAAGCAGTAAAAGCAGACAGAAATAAAAGCAGCAGATTTCCAGTTTTCACCAAAAGTAGTAGTATGTACTTTCATGTATGTAACTCATACATGAATATCTTCAAGACAAACACCTCAAATCTCGATACATATAAATGATTACATGATCAATCTCATCCAAAACCCATCCACCTCTTAAGCCTACAGAGAACAACTCACTCATGGTGATGGAGAGTAGGTGATGATGTCTGTGGCGGTGATGATGAAGAAGCCCTCGAAAGCCCTCTCTTTGGGGTGGAGAGCAGGATCAATCTGGCCCCTAAAAAAAGATCGTGTTCTAGGCGGCTCTCTATTTCGCAAAACACCGTGTCCTTCCAGGGTGTAGGTTTGAAGGGTATATAAGGCACCACGCGAAAGGGGAGGCGAGACGATGACCGAGGGCCAAACGGGCCCTGGTGGCGCGCCCAAAGAGGGTTGGCGCGCCACCTGGATCTGTTTGGGCCTCGTGGCTCTCCTCTCGTGATCCAAAGCTTCAGGTCCTCTCTTTTCATGAAAAACTCCACTGTCATTTTTTCGCGATTTTATTTCCTGCGAAAACTGACAAAAACAAGAATTTGCTACAAACATCATCAAATTCAGCAGTTTTTATCCAAGTATGGTGAGATTTCGGAGCTAATCTTCGAGCAAAGTTCTTGGAAAAGTAGATACATTTGAGATGTATCACCAAGCCACGACTTTATGAGTTCATAAAGGACGGAGGGGAATGCTAGGAAGGTTCTAGATATTCCTAAGCTCCCTTAGATCAAAGGGGCATCCATCCTATGGCAAAGATTGCATCTCCACCTCTATATATTGAGTCGAAACCCTACTTTTGAAGGCACCCGTCCATTCTTAAGAAAATCCCTATAATTGGCAGCTGCCAGGGAGGCAGAGAATCTCCTCCACACCAACACCAAGTCCAAGGAAGAATAAGGGGAATGGGGCCGCTGATCCCTAAGGCCGCCGCCACCGAATGCCGTGCGTCGAGCCGCCGCCGTGTCTCGTGGTCGCCGCCACGGGGATCTTCATCGCCATCTTCACCTTGGGTCTGCACCTCTTCATCAACATATATATCACCTCTTCATGATCTCCCTACTGTAATCTCTTGGCAAACATTATGTGTAATGCAATCTATTGTTTTCCCATGATCTATTGTGTCTCCATGTTTTTTTAGTAATGACTTGTTTATAGCAGTTGTGATATATTTTATTGTTGGTTGAATACAAGTATATGCTATCTTCTATGATGATCTTGTTGTATTAACATATGAGTGCACACATATGTTGGGGGATGCGCAAGATCGTCACCGTTCTATTTTGATAGGATGAGGGATAACCAGAGTTTGATAGAAACCAAATCCCATGTCTTAGAGATGCATGTTGTATTAATTCATGGTTAATCAACGGGGGTATTATCATGGGACCTTAGATCTAAATGTGGTGGTTGTACTTTATGTCTTAATAATTTCCTTGTTTGCTTTTAATTAGCCTTGGGATTCATCACTAGGGGTGTATTTTCTCATGTATATGGTTGCACCTATTCATGGCTCCGGCCTCCTTAGAAGAAACACTAAAAAGACTATGCTGAGCTTCACTAATAGTGATAACCACACAAATGAAATACAAATTTGCCTGAACACCTACTCCCTTGAGTTACTTCACCTTACTCCACTTCACCTCACATCCTTTACTTTACTTGCACTAGTTTTACTTCCTACAATTATTTTTAATACTTTACCGTGTTCAAGTTCCTAGTAGAAACCACTTCACACACACACACACACACACACTATAGTTCCTAGCTTTGCATAGAAGGACATATAAGTGGTTATAGGGATTTAGAGAATGGATAGTTTACCTTCAACTCCCGTGGGTTCAACACTCAAATACCTATCGAATTGTACTACAGTGATCCCCCACCCTTGGGGGTTATCACATAGCTAGGAACACACACCGCCATCTCCCCCCACACGACATTGCTGCCACCACCTTCTCCTACACGAACACCTCCACCGTCAGAGCCATAACCGGCTATGTACTGTTCGTGGACTTGGGCGCCACTGGTGTTTGTCGACCTCGATGACATCGATGATGAGCAGTAGACGTACATGGCGCGAATCCTAGATAGAGTTATATTTTTAAGTATTTTTTGGCACCATCTTAATTACTTTTCTTCTATTAATAAAAAATATTATGAAAATTGCATTGGCCCCTAGGGTAGAGCCCAATCCAAAAGGACAAGGGCTAAAAAATGTTCGCTTTAGTGTCCATGATGACCCACAAGTATAGGGGCTGTATCGTATTACTTTCGATAAATAAGAGTGTCAAACCCAACGAGGAGCAGAAGGTGTTGACAAGCAGTTTTGATCAAGGATTCACTATAAACACTAGCAAACAGGTTTTCAGGGGTATTTGGTATTGCAAATAAATAAAGTACGAGTAAATAAAAGACAGTAATAATGATTGCAGCGAATGGCCCAATCCTTTCTACAGCAAAGGACAAGCCGGTTGTTTTACTTATGATGACTAAACGTTCCTAAGGACACATGGGAATTTCATCAAGTGCGTTCGCTTCACGTAGCTGAATAATCTTCATTGGTTTGGTAAATGTTGTGTGAGTGAACCTATGCTGATGCACTACCCCTACTTGGACTAATGCATACTTGTGATTATACCCCTTGCAAGCATCCGCAACTACAAGAAAGTAATTAAGATAAATCTAACCACAGCCATAAACTTTGAGATCCTACACTCCCTCATGCACTGGTTTCCTAATGGGGGTTTGGGTTTCTGTCACTCCCGCAATCCCACAATTAGTAGACAAATACACGATGCATTCCCCTAGGCCCATAAAGATGAAGTATCATGTAGTCGACGTTCACATGACACCACTAGAAGAATAACACCACAGCTTAAATATCAAACCATTAAATATTACTCAACATAGTTCCACTACTAACATCATGAAGATGGCGACGATTTATCCCTCCGGGAAGGAATTTCCCCTGCAGATTTCTGCATGCCGGAGAGCTTTTCTCTCTGTGTGTTTTTCCGCCCCGTAGAAATGAGTAAGGAGTCACTAATAGAAGTGCACATAGAAAATCATCATTGGTGATGGAAAAATTCTGTTATTGGTCAGAGAACAATTAACAGAATATACTTATCTTTCGAGCAGAGTCTTTATATTAGAGCTTATATTGCAGAAATCACATGCTCAATCATCACAGTCTCTTCACAATCATAGATAGCTTTCAGTGTTATATTCATTCAGATAAAAGCATTATGCTACACAAGAAAGGTTAAAAGATATAACTGAATACATCAACACACATAAATGGTTGGATCACAACTACTCAAATGCTTGCTTGAGAGGGGAATATGTGTACTGACTCAACATAAAAGTAAAAGATAGGCCCTTCGCAGAGGGAAACAGGGATCCCTCATGTGCTAGATCTTTTTTGTTTTAAATGAATCAGAGGTATGAAAATGTAATTTTGAGAGTGGTGTATGTCTATGTCAACGAATGGCATCAAATGATTTATCATATTTTCATGTTTAATGGCTTCAATAGCGGCTCCCATAGAGAGAACAATAAAGTTCCTCTTCTCCTTTGTTTGAACAAGCTAGGTTCATGATTTCTTAAGTACATAGTGTTAGGAGATTTGGATTATTGGTTAAATTTATATTTTAGTGGGTTGGGCACCCACGCCTGCTCTTTTGCAAAATTAAGGACTAGCACATTGTGCATGCTAAGCTAGTCAAGGTGTGAAGCCATAATAAACATGAAAGAGATAATAAAGCATTCAACGCCTCCCCATGAGCTAAAACATGAGCACAAAACAGGTAATAGCTTTTGAAGGTTTTAAAGGTAGCACACAAGAAATTTACTTTGGAGTGGCGGTGAAATACCACATATAGGTAGATATGGTCGACACAAATGGCATGGGTTTTTGGTTCAAGGTTTGGATGCACGAGAAGCATTCCCTCTCAGTACATGTCTTTGGCTAGCAAGGCTGGGTAGCAAGCATAAGAGTTTAGAGAAACGAACAAATATACATGTGACAGAAAAAAAATCATGCAATCTTCCTCGGAAGTATAAACGATTCAATCTTGAGAATACTAAGCTTATGAGTCAACATGTATTTCTATATTTTCTACTTAAGCCTCAAAGTATTGTTGCTACTGACCAATGCTAAGTTTGCCAAGACCAACTCGAATTACTTGATGCTCCTAGAGTGACACAAATACTAACCAACAAGATTAATCATATGACAGAAATTACAAACTGAAATAAGGTGTGCAGAAAGTAAATGATAAAAACTTCTCATTAATATTCCATAACGGCAACTCACACCAAGGGATACATAGATAATCGACTAAAGGAGGGATACTTCCTCACTACAAAGTATCCTATATGATAACTTCACTACTCATGATATGACTCTACTGAAAAGTAAAAAACATAAAAGATAATAGTGTGATACCGCGACACTCCCCCAAGCTTGGAACAAGCCAAAGGGACGACAATACCAATGACGAATTACTCCTTAGGTGGTGGTGGTGCATCCTTAAAAATCTTATCGACCAACTCCTTCAACTCATCAATCTTGTAGGTGAGAATACGAATCAACTCCGTATTATACTCACTACTATTCATGAACTTGTCGGACTGTGAGTCCCAGCTCTTGGAATTATTCCCCCATCCTTCCTCAGATTGAGAACTTCCTTTCCCTACATTGTTAGAACAATCCATATCCCAACCAGAGGGTAACTCCGCCTGAGGCACCCTTTGGAATTGATGCTTATGGATTAAAGTATGGAAGGGGTTACTTTTGCCTGAAGACGGTTTCCTCTCAGCCAATAAGTTACGTGGAACCCTGATACGTCTCCAACGTATCGATAATTTCTTGTGTTCCATGCCACATTATTGATGTTATCCACATGTTATATGCACACTTTATGTCATATTCGTGCATTTTCTGGAACTAACCTATTAACAAGATGCCGAAGTGCCTGTTCCTGTTTTCTGCTGTTTTTGGTTTCAGAAATCCTAGTAACGAAATATTCTCGGAATCGGACGAAATCAACGCCAAAGTTCCTATTTTCATCGGAAGCATCCAGTAACACCCGGAAGAATCGGAGGGGAGCCCCGGGGGCCCCACACCACACCCCGGCGCGGCCAAGGGGGCGCCCCCCTAGGGTGTGGGCCCCCTTCGACCTTCCTGCGCCGCCTCTCCGCCTATAAGAAGCCCCTGGATCAGAAAACCCTATACCAATTGACGAAACCCACGAAAACCTTCCAGAGCCGCCGCCATCGCGAAGCCAAGATCTGGGGGACAGGATCTCTGTTCCGGCACCCTGCCGGAGCGGGGAAGTGCCCCGGAAGGCTTCTCCATCGACACCGCTGCCATCTCCACCGCCATCTTCATCACCGCCGCTGCTCCCATGAGGAGGGAGTAGTTCTCCATCGAGGCTCGGGGCTGTACCGGTAGCTATGTGGTTCATCTCTCTCCTATGTGCTTCAATACAATAATCTCATGAGCTGCCTTACATGATTGAGATTCATATGATGATGCTTGTAATCTAGATGTCATTATGCTAGTCAAGTGAGTTTTACTTATGTGATCTCCGGAGACTCCTCGTCCCACGTGTGTAAAGGTGACAAGTGTGTGCACCGTGTGGGTCTCTTAGGCTAGATTTCACGAATACTTATTCACCTGTTGAATGGCATAGTGAGGTGCTTATTTATATCTCTTTATGATTGCAATGTGTTTGTATCACAATTTATCTATGTGCTACTCTAGTGATGTGTTATTAAAGTAGTTTTATTCATCCCGCATGTGTGCAAAGGTGACAAGTGCGTGCACCGTGTTAGTACTTGGTTTATGCTATGATTATGATCTCTTGTAGATTATGAAGTTAACTATTGCTATGATAATATTGATGTGATCTATTCCTCCTACATATGCATGAAGGTGACAAGTGTGCATGCTATGCTAGTACTTGGTTTAGTCTCGTTGATCTATCTTACACTAAAGGTTACTAAAACATGAGCATTATTGTGGAGCTTGTTAACTCCGGCATTGAGGGTTCGTGTAATCCTACGCAATGTGTTCATCATCCAACAAAAGTGTAGAGTATGCATTTATCTATTCTGTTATGTGATCAATGTTGAGAGTGTCCACTAGTGAAAGTGTAATCCCTAGGCCTTGTTCCTAAATCCTGCTGAGTTACTACTGCTTGTTTACTGTTTTACTGTGTTACTACTGCTGCAATACTACCACCATCAACTACACGCCAGCAAGCACTTTTCTGGCACCGTTGCTACTGCTCATACTTATTCATACCACCTGTATTTCACTATCTCTTCGCCGAACTAGTGCACCTATTAGGTGTGTTGGGGACACAAGAGACTTCTTGCTTTGTGGTTGCAGTGGTTGCATGAGAGGGATATCTTTGACCTCTTCCTCCCCGAGTTCGATAAACCTTGGGTATCCACTTAAGGGAAACTTGCTGCTGTTCTACAAACCTCTCGCTCTTGGAGGCCCAACACTCGTCTACAAGAATAGAAGCTCCCGTAGACATCAAGCACTTTTCCGGCGCCGTTGCCGGGGGAAAGGTAAAAAGGCACTCATACTACGGTCCCAGGTAAAGTATTTTTCCGGCGCCGTTGTGTGTGTGCTCAAAGCTATTTCCTTTAGATCCTGCAATTGCATCTTTTTGTTTCTTGTTTACACTAGTTTGGCATAATGGACAACAATGAGCTTCTTATTCTATTTCCTGATTTAAAACATGGATTGTTTGATGCGAAAATTAAAAAACCTATGAAATCTTATTTGCATGCCTGGTAGTAATATTAGTATGAACGCTTTGAACACCATTGTTGATAATGATATAGAAAGTTCTAAGCTTGGGGAAGTCTGGTTTTCATGATCTTTTTAGTCCCCCAAGCATTGAGGAGAAAATTTTCTTTGATGATACTTTGCCTCCTATTTATGATGATTATAATGATAGTGGTCTTTTGGTGCCACCTACTACGGAGAGTAAATTTTGTTGTGATTATACTATGCCTCCTACACTTGATGAGAATAATAATGATAGCTACTTTGTTGAATTTGCTCCCACTACAACTAATAAAATTGATTATGCTTATGTGGAGAGTAATAATTTTATGCATGAGACTCATGATAAGAATGCTTTATGTGATAGTTATATTGTTGAGTTTGCTCATGTTGCTACTGAAAGTTATTATGAGAGAGGAAAATATGGTTGTAGAAATTTTCATGTTACTAAAATGCCTCTCTATGTGCTGAAATTTTTGAAGCTACACTTGTTTTATCTTCCTATGCTTGTTACTTTGCTCTTCATGAACTTGTTTATTTACAAGATTCCTATGCATAGGAAGCATGTTAGACTTAAATGTGTTTTGAATTTGCCTCTTGATGCTCTCTTTTGCTTCAAATACTATTTCTTGCGAGTGCATCATTAAAACTCGCTGAGCCCATCTTAATGGCTAAAAAGAAAGAACTTCTTGGGAGATAACCCATGTGTTATTTTGCTGCAGTACTTTGTTTTATATTTGTGTCTTGGAAGTTGTTTACTACTGTAGCAACCTCTCCTTATCTTAGTTTTGTGTTTTGTTGTGCCAAGTAAAGTCTTTGATAGTAAAGTAAGTACTAGATTTGGATTACTGCGCAGAAACAGATTTCTTTGCTGTCACGAATCTGGGTCTAATTCTCTGTAGGTAACTCAGAAAATTATGCAAATTTACGTGAGTGATCCTCAGATATGTACGCAACTTTCATTCAATTTGAGCATTTTCGTTTGAGCAAGTCTGGTGGCCTAATAAAATCCATCTTTACGGACTGTTCTGTTTTGACAGATTCTGCCTTTTATTTCGCATTGCCTCTTTAGCTATGTTGGATGAATTTCTTTGATCCATTAATGTCCAGTAGCTTTATGCAATGTCCAGAAGTGTTAAGAATGATTGTGTCACCTCTGAACATGTTAATTTTTATTGTCCACTAACCCTCTAATGAGTTGTTTCGAGTTTGGTGTGGAGGAAGTTTTCAAGGGTCAAGAGAGGAGGATGATATACTACGATCAAGAAGAGTGAAAACTCTAAGCTTGGGGATGCACCCGGTGGTTCACCCCTGCATATATCAAGAAGACTCAAGCGTCTAAGCTTGGGGATGCCCAAGGCATCCCCTTCTTCATCGACAACATTATCATGTTCCTCCCCTGAAACTATATTTTTATTCCATCACATCTTATGTGCTTTTTCTTGGAGCGTCTGTGTGCTCTTGTTTTTGTTTTTGTTTGAATAAATTGGATTACATCATGCTTGTGTGGGAGAGAGACACGCTCCGCTGGTTCATATGAACACATGTGTTCTTAGCTCATAATATTCATGGCGAAGTTTCCTCTTCGTTAAATTGTTATATGGTTGGAATTGGAAAATGATACATGTAGTAATTGCTATAAATGTCTTGGGTAATGTGATACTTGGCAATTGTTGTGCTCATGTTTAAGCTCTTGCATCATATACTTTGCACCTATTAGTGAAGAATACATAGAGCATGCTAAAATTTGGTTTGCATAATTGGTCTCTCTAAAGTCTAGATAATTTCTAGTATTGAGTTTGAACAACAAGGAAGACGGTGTAGAGTCTTATAATGTTTTCAATATGTCTTTTATGTGAGTTTTGCTGCACCGGTTCATCCTTGTGTTTGTTTCAAATAAGCCTTGCTAGCCTAAACCTTGTATCGAGAGGGAATACTTCTCATGCATCCAAAATACTTGAGCCAACCACTATGCCATTGTTGTCCACCATACCTACTTATACTACATGGTATTTTCCCGCCATTCCAAAGTAAATTGCTTGAGTGCTACCTTTAAAATTCCATCATTTACCTTTGCAATATATAGCTCATGGGACAAATAGCTTAAAAACTATTGTGGTATTGAATATGTAATTATGCACTTTATCTCTTATTAAGTTGCTTGTTGTGCGATAACCATGTTTACCGGGGAACGCCATCAACTCATTGTTGAATTTCATGTGAGTTGCTATGCATGTTCGTCTTGTCCGAAGTAAGGGCGGTTTTCACAATCAAATGGTTTGAGTATGCATATTGTTAGAGAAGAACATTGGGCCGCTAACTAAAGCCATGAATCATGGTGGAAGTTTCAGCTTTGGACATAAAACCTCAATCTCTTATGAGAATATTAATCGTTGTTGAATGCTTAAGCATTAAAAGAGGAGTCCATTATCTGTTGTCTATGTTGTCCCGGTATGGGTGTCTAAGTTGAAGAATGATCAAAAGCGAGAAATCCAATGCGAACTTTCTCCTTAGACCCTTGTACAGGCGGCATAGAGGTACCCCTTTGTGACACTTGGTTGAAACATATGTTATGCAATGATGATCAGTGTTAATCCAAGCTAATTAGGACAAGGTGCGGGCACTATTGGTACACTATGCATGAGGCTTGCAACTTATAAGATATAATTTACATGATGCATATGCTTTATTACTACCGTTGACAAAATTGTTTCATGTTTTCAAAATCAAAGCTCTAGCACAAATATAGCAATCGATGCTTTTCCTCTATGGAGGACCATTCTTTTACTTTTATTGTTGAGTCGGTTCACCTATTTCTCTCCATCTCAAGAAGCAAACACTTGTGTGAACTGTGCATTGATTCTTACATATTTGCATATTGCATTTGTTATATTGCTTTGCATTGACAATATCCATGAGATATACATGTTACAAGTTGAAAGCAACCGCTGAAACTTAATCTTCTTTTGTGTTGCTTCAATACCTTTACTTTGAATTATTACTTTATGAGTTAACTCTTATGCAAGACTTATTGATGCTTGTCTTGAAGTGCTATTCATGAAAAGTCTTTGCTTTATGATTCACTCGTTTACTCATGTCATACACATTGTTTTGATCGCTGCATTCACTACATATGCTTTACAAATAGTATGATCAAGATTATGATGGCATGTCACTCCGAAATTATCTTTGTTATCGTTTTACTCGCTCGGGACGAGCAGAACTAAGCTTGGGGATGCTGATACGTCTCCAACGTATCGATAATTTCTTGTGTTCCATGCCACATTATTGATGTTATCCACATGTTATATGCACACTTTATGTCATATTCGTGCATTTTCCTGGAACTAACCTATTAACAAGATGCCGAAGTGCCTCGTTCCTCGTTTTCTCGCTGTTTTTGGTTTCAGTAAATCCTAGTAACGAAATATTCTCGAATCGGACGAAATCAACGCCAAAGTTCCTATTTTCATCGGAAGCATCCAGAACACCCGGGAAGAATCAGAGGGGAGCCCTGGGGCCCCACACCACACCCCGGCGCGGCCAAGGGGGGGGCGCGCCCCCCTAGGGTGTGGGCCCCCCTTCGACCTTCCTGCGCCGCCTCTCCGCCTATAAGAAGCCCCTGGATCAGAAAACCCTATACCAATTGACGAAACCCACGAAAACCTTCCAGAGCCGCCGCCATCGCGAAGCCAAGATCTGGGGGACAGGATCTCTGTTCCGGCACCCTGCCGGAGCGGGGAAGTGCCCCCGGAAGGCTTCTCCATCGACACCGCTGCCATCTCCACCGCCATCTTCATCACCGCTGCTGCTCCCATGAGGAGGGAGTAGTTCTCCATCGAGGCTCGGGGCTGTACCGGTAGCTATGTGGTCCATCTCTCTCCTATGTGCTTCAATACAATAATCTCATGAGCTGCCTTACATGATTGAGATTCATATGATGATGCTTGTAATCTAGATGTCATTATGCTAGTCAAGTGAGTTTTACTTATGTGATCTCCGGAGACTCCTCGTCCCACGTGTGTAAAGGTGACGAGTGTGTGCACCGTGTGGGTCTCTTAGGCTAGATTTCACAGAATACTTATTCACCGTTGAATGGCATAGTGAGGTGCTTATTTATATCTCTTTATGATTGCAATGTGTTTGTATCACAATTTATCTATGTGCTACTCTAGTGATGTGTTATTAAAGTAGTTTTATTCCTCCCGCATGTGTGCAAAGGTGACAGATGCGTGCACCGTGTTAGTACTTGGTTTATGCTATGATTATGATCTCTTGTAGATTATGAAGTTAACTATTGCTATGATAATATTGATGTGATCTATTCCTCCTACATATGCATGAAGGTGACGAGTGTGCATGCTATGCTAGTACTTGGTTTAGTCTCGTTGATCTATCTTACACTAAAGGTTACTAAAACATGAGCATTATTGTGGAGCTTGTTAACTCCGGCATTGAGGGTTCGTGTAATCCTACGCAATGTGTTCATCATCCAACAAAAGTGTAGAGTATGCATTTATCTATTCTCGTTATGTGATCAATGTTGAGAGTGTCCACTAGTGAAAGTGTAATCCCTAGGCCTTGTTCCTAAATCCTCGCTGAGTTACTACTCGCTTGTTTACTCGTTTTATTGTGTTACTATCGTTGCAATACTACCACCATCAACTACACGCCAGCAAGCACTTTTCTCGGCACCGTTGCTACTCGCTCATACTTATTCATACCACCCGTATTTCACTATCTCTTCGCCGAACTAGTGCACCTATTAGGTGTGTTGGGGACACAAGAGACTTCTTGCTTTGTGGTTGCAGGGTTGCATGAGAGGGATATCTTTGACCTCTTCCTCCCTGAGTTCGATAAACCTTGGGTATCCACTTAAGGGAAACTTGCTGCTGTTCTACAAACCTCTGCTCTTGGCGGCCCAACACTGTCTACAAGAATAGAAGCTCCCGTAGACATCAAACCCCTCTTCCAGCGCGTATCCGCGCTCCTTTCTTGAACTTGAGAGAGTTTTCCACCACTCCAATGCTTGTAATGGTGGTGCGAGGAGGTGAACGCCGGTCTTCTTCTACTTCCTCTTCAGCTTCACTCTTCACCTCCTCCTCCGGCTTGGGGTTTTGGTGATCATCATCCGATATCTCCTTGCCCTTATCGTTGTTGGTGGAGACCATGGTGCCTCTAAAACTAAGAACAAATCCTGGCAGAAATAGATCGAAACGAAAACATGATGAGAACACGATATACAGATCTCGGGGAGTTTCGTAATAAAAGGAAGAGAAAAAGGCAAAACTGGGTCGAAGAGGAGCTCTAGGGCGCCCCCACCATGCCTAGGCGCGACCTGAGGCTAGCCCACACCTAGGGGTGGTGTGGTGCCCTCGGGCACCGTCTCCTACCCGTTTACGTCTCGTAATTTTTCATATTTAATAAAAATGACAAAAATATAAGCTGGAAAGTTCAACGCGAACTTTTTCTTACTAAAACTGTTACCTATTCGAAAACGGACTCTGCAGTTTCCTGGATTTGCTCCTTAATAAATTCTTCCGGAGTCACCACTTGAATAATATCAATATCTTCATTATAAGAATCTCCAGAAATATAATGTTTGAGTCTTTGCCCATTCACCAGTTGTGTAGTATTATATTTCAGTGAAGCAATTTTTATTGCACCGGAACGATACACCTCTTCAATAATAAAAGGTCCTTCCCATTTTGAGAGTAATTTTCATGCAAAAAATCTGAGACGAGACCTATACAATAGAATTTTATCACCAACATGAAACTCTCTCTTAAGAATTCTCCTATCATGCCACTTGTTAACTTTCTCTTTAAAGAGTCTAGCATTTTCATAAGCTTCATTCCTCCATTCATCTAGAGAACTTAAGTCAAGCAACCTTTTCTTACCAGCTAGTTTAAAGTATCTATTAAGTTCTTTCACTGCCCAATAAGCTTTGTGTTCTAATTCTAAAGGCAAGTGACAAGCTTTTCCATAAACCATTTTGTAAGGAGACATACCCATAGGATTTTTATAAGCAGTTCTATAAGTCCATAAATCATCATTTAACTTACTAGCCCAATTCTTTATAGATTTATTAATAGTCTTTTGCAAGATTGATTTAATTTCTCTATTTGATAATTCTACTTGCCCACTTGATTGGGGATGATAGGCTGAAGCAATCCTATGATTAATATCATATCTAGCAAGGGTCTTTCTAAAACCGCCATGAATAAAATGAGAACTTCCATCAATCATAAGATATCTAGGCACAACAAATTTAGGGAAAATAACATCTTTAAGAATTTTTAATGAGGTCTCACCATCAACACTCTTTGTAGGTATAGCTTCTACCCACTTAGTAACATAATCAACAACAACAAGTATATGAGTATAACCCTCTGAAGGAGGAAAGGACCCATAAAATCAAATCCCCAATAGTCAAATGGTTCAATAACAAGAGAATAATTCATAGGCATTTCATTGCGTCTAGAAATATTACCAACTCTTTGGCATTCATCACAAGATAAAATAAACTTTCTTGCATCCTTAAAGAGAGTAGGCCAATAAAAACATGATTGTAGAACCTTTTGTGCAGTTATATCTCCCGCATGATGTCCTCCATAAGTACTACCATGACATTTTCTCAATATCTCTTGTTGCTCATATTCTGGAACACATCTTCGCATAATGCCATCTACTCCATCTTTTTATAAGTGTGGGTCATCCCAAAAATAATGCCTCAAGTCATAAAAGAATTTCCTTCTTTGCTGAGCTGTAAATGTTGGAGTTCATGGTCCAGGTTCTCGATAAATCAGGGGGTCCCGTGTTTTGCAGCTCCATCCACTCTGCGACGAAGTATGGTAAGACCTGTGACTTTATCGCTTTTCTTTTTTCGTAAGTGATGTCCCGAGGGGAAAGCTCTATTCCCCAAAGGGAGACACGGCCCGTGGCTTCCGGGTTATTCAGTATATTTGACAATGGTGCCTCATTGACCACTATTATCGGATGTGCCGAAAAATAGTGTCGTAACTTTCTTGCTGTTGTAAATACTCCATATGCTAGCTTCTGATAATGCGGGTACCTCTGTTTTGCAGGCGATAAAACTTCGCTAATGAAATACACCGGCCTTTGTACTTCATGTAATTTCCCTTCTTCCTCTCACTCAACCACAAGTGCCGTGCTGACCACCTGAGGTGTGGCCGCAATGTATAACAGGAGAGGTTCCTTTTCCTTGGGTGCCACCACCAGTATCGGGGGTGTCGATATTGTGCGCTTGAGATCCTCAAAGGCTCTGTCTGCTTCTTCGTTCCACACGAACTTTTCTCCTTGCTTGATCAAGGCGTAAAATGGCAACGCCCTTTCTCCTAGCCTGGCGACGAATCTGCTCAAAGCTACGACTCGTCCAGTTAGCTGTTGTATCTCCTTTCACTTTGTTGGCTTCCGCATCGTCATGATAGCCTGAATTTTCTTCGGGTTAGCCTCGATCCCTCTTGTTGACACCAGGAACCCAAGAAGTTCTCCTGCCGGGACGCCGAAAGAGCACTTTGTCGGGTTTATCTTGCGGCAGAATTTGTCGAGGTTATCGAAAGTTTCTCTGAGACCATCGATCAATGTTGATCCTTCATTTGTTGTTATGACGACATCGTCGATGTATACTTGGACGTTTTTGCCGATCTGCGTGACCAAACACTTCTGCATCATCCGCTGGTATGTTGCACCCGCGTTTTTCAACCCGAACGGCATTGTTCTGCAACAGAATATGCCGTAGGGGGTAATGAAAGCTGTTTTGACTTCATCTTCTTCCTTCAGTCGAATCTGGTTGTAACCAGAATATGCGTCCAAGAAGGAAAGACGTTCACAACCTGCCGTGGAGTCAATAATTTGATCGATCCTCGGGAGGGGAAAGTGATCCTTTGGACAATGTTTATTTAGACACGTGAAGTCGACACACATGCGAAGGACCTCTGTGTTTTTCTTCGGGACCAGCACCGGGTTTGCTACCCAGGTGGCTTCTTTGTGTATCTCTTTAATGAACCCAGCTCTCTGAGTCGATTGATTCCTGACAGCATAGCTTTGCGGTTTGGTTCCGAAAAACGCCGCAGAGGTTGTCTGATTGGCCTAGCCAATGGATCCAAATTTAGGGGGTGCTCGGCAAGTTCCCTGGGTACTCCTGGCATATCAGCTGGACACCATGCAAAGATTTCCCAGCGCTCACGGAGGAACTCGACGAGCGCGCTTTCCTATGCGAGGTCCATGTTTGTGGAGATATCTATCGTCTTCTTGGGATCTGTTGGATGTATCTGCACTTCCTTTGAGTTTTTGGTAGTATCAAAGGTTGGTTCCTTAAGCGGCCTCCCGACATCTGGCAACACGTCGTAATCTGTTGTCAGCTTTGACGCCATATATTCTGCTTGCATCCCGAAAGTTTCCGACAGACGATGGAAATCCTTGTCGCACTTATCCGCTAGCGCAAAACTACCTTTCACCGAATTGGTCCCTTGGGTCCAGGGAGCCTCCACAACAAGTACATGCAGTGGGGTACTTCCATGAATCTGGCATACGCGGGTCGTCCCAATAAGGCGTGGTACTATGATGGAAAATCCACGACTTCAAATTCTAGCCTCTCGATCCTGTAATTCTCTCGGGTTCCAAACTGAACGCCGAGATTGATTTTCCCCAATGGGTAACTTGGCTTGTCTGGTGTGATACCATGGAAACGCGTGTCCGTTGGTTTTAAGTTCGCCAAGGATATATTCATCTTCCTCAATATATCTGCATACATAAGGTTTAGACTTCTGCCTCCATCTATAAATACTCGCGACATGTCAAATCCTGCAATCACCGCTGGTAAGATTAAGGCTGATTGCCCTGGTCGAGGAACTTGCTGCGGGTGATCCGCTATGGTGAAGCCGATATCCTGTCCCGACCAATTTAGATACTCTATTGTTGGAGGAGGCATCTTATCTGCCATAAAAACTTGTCGTGAAATCACTTTCTGAGCTCTATTGGATGGCCTAGCCTTTTGAATCATCGAGACCGCGCCGTTGGTGTCGATATACGGAGGCGGTGGTGGTGCTGCCGCTATTCTGAGCTGGTGCCGATTTTCGTCCGTAATTGCGGGAGGAGGCGGAAGGTGAACCTCGCTCCTTGGCCCCTGAGGGTATCTGTTTGCTGCCTGTGCGTTGGCATGCCCTGCAAATCTGTTCAACGCCTGAAAAGTTCGGCAGTCTTTCTGCAAGTGTCCGGACTGTCTCTTTCCATTGTTGTCGAGATAAAAGTGCATTTGGCACGGTCCGTTCATCATATCTTCGGGAGATATGTACGGCCTCTGGAACCTTGGACCATTATTTTGCCTATTTGGGCGGGGACCATCCCGCTGCTCGCTGCTTTTTTGATAATCATCTCGATTGTTTCCTTCATTATTTCCGCGGAAGCCGGCCGATATTTGGCCGGGACCG
Organism: Lolium rigidum; assembly: GCF_022539505.1. Lineage (NCBI taxonomy): Eukaryota > Viridiplantae > Streptophyta > Magnoliopsida > Poales > Poaceae > Lolium > Lolium rigidum. Next base: position 166,293,208 of record NC_061512.1, read on the forward strand.
TTGTGATCTGAGTACTGTCGAGGAAAACACCGTCTATTTTGGAAGTTTCTGTTCCGATCCTCCTCGGGCGACCTATGCCGCTTATTATTGACAACATCCTCTCCATCTGCCCAGCGATTTGCTATCTCCATGAGTGCTGCTATTGTCTTTGGATTAGTCCTTCTGAGGTCCTCGATAAAATCCTTCCTGCGGATTCCCCCAACAAAAGCATCTATCGCTCTCTCATCCGATACATTTTCTGCCGAGTTTTTGATAATATTCCACCTTTGTATGTACGCCCTCATCGACTCGTCATACTTCTATCGACGGGCTCTCAACTCCTCTATTGACGCAGGTTTCTTGCACGTGGACAAGAAATTCTTTACGAACAGATCCTCGAAGGTTTCCCAACTGTCGATGGATCCAGGTGGTAACTTCTTGATCCATGATCGAGCTGCACCACTTAGATACACCTGGATGCTTTGCATAGCTGTCGCCTTAGTTCCACCCGTCAGCTTTACTGTTTCCAGGTAATAAACCAACCAGTCCTCGGGATCTTGCAATCCGTCGAATTTCTTATAACTATCAGGCAACTTGAAATCTGACGGTACTCGCGTTTTGCGGACTCGTCGAGTGAAACAGGGGAGTCCGCACATATCTTCGTCATCTACTTCAGGTGATTGCCAACGTTCTCTCCTTTCTTGTCGCACCCTGTCAACCCGTGTCTCGCGCCCACCGTGTCTCTAGCCGACGTTCTTGGGGGTGGTTGGACTGCCCCTGCAGGTCGTGGACTATTTTGCCTTGCGGCACCTTCGGGAGGTGTGCTTGTACTTGCAAACGCCGTCCCCATGACTCCGACTCCTGCCAAAGCCATGTTATACAATGCCTCTCTTGGATCTCCTGCAGGTGGCCTGTTCGCCAGTATAAAGGCCTGTGTCGCCATATATCCTACTTCCGAGGTTTTTGGGATAATGTCCCTCTTGTGTCGATCGACATGAAGGACATGTCGAGGTTTTGAATTAAATTATCCCTATCGGCCTCGGGTATATTTTGCAACCGAGATCTTGCTCTATTTCGAGCTGCTCTGTGACTATCTCCCGAAGTACCTGATTGTCAGCTCAACTCGGCCCTTCGCCTGCTTGACTCGGCAGCTGCTTCCCTTCTTCTATTCAGATCAGCTGTCTGTTTTTCTAATTCTCGTCCAACACGGGCGAGTTTGTATTGGTATGCTTGCAATTCTTCGCCGTAGCAGTTGTGTTCATTGGTTCCGTACCATCCATGGCTCTTGCGGCTCTGTCCCATGCTGCTTGTGGGAGTTGGACCCTTAGACGCGGTGTAGGCCCGACATATTTAGTGCCTAAACCTTGCCTGAGATCAGCGGGATCGACATATGGGTTTCCCGCATCGTCGAAAGTCTCTGATGTCTCCGGCTCTGATCGGCTTGCCTCCTCAATGGCATATACTTGGTGATGTGTGGAAGCTTGGTTGTCGTCGATATCGGTGACACCGTCTTATAGATCGGCGAAAACCTCACGAATAGAAGTAGATCTGTCGATGAAATCGAAAGCGTCGACGCTGTCGGAGTCGCTGCTTATGTTTGAGTCCGCAGATGACCCGATAGATATGTTGCTGAAGATCTTGATGAGCTCGCCACTTGATGCAAGCTTTGTGGAGATTGCCGACGAAATCTCTTCATCGCCATACTCGAACGATGAAACCGATCCCGATGAACCGGAACCAGCTGCACCCGATCTCGCCGGATCCGATCTTGCGAGACGATGAGATCCTTCCTTCCCGACGCGGAAGTGGAACTTTCCGAACGCCATGTCCATGGGCTCCTCCAGATACGCATATGCATCCATACGGGAGGGTGGGTGAGGAATGATACGTCCAAAACGTATCTACTTTCCCGAACACTTTTGCTATTGTTTTGCCTCTAATTTGTGTATTTTGGATGCAACTAACACGGACTAACGCTGTTTTTAGCAGAACTGTTCTGGTGTCTCGTTTTTTGTGCG
>NC_061512.1:166295304-166308545 GCF_022539505.1 Lolium rigidum
CATACACGATTAATTAACTTGCCTAAATACACTATTTATTTAGCTACTCTAAACAACTTAAATCATATTTTACCTATTTATATTAGCTACCCTAAACAACCTAATTAACATGCTAATTAGCATGCTAAATGAAAAAATCCTATACTACATTAAATCCCATATTACACCTAACTAACATGCTAATTAACATACAACCTAAATCATATACTACACAAAAAAATTGACAAAACAATTGAGCTCACCTAGCTAGTCACCTGCCGCCATTGGAGGGGCGAGGCCGAAGCCGGCCAGCAGCAGGGCGAGGCGGTGTGGGGGCGTCGGGCCGGTCGTGCTCGTGCGCCTCCTTGCGCTAGGAGGGAAGGGCTGAGGCGGCGTGAGGAGGGCACGGTGAGGCGGCGCGGGCTGGGGGCTGGGCACGGTGAGGCAGCGCGGGCTGGGGGCTGGACACGGCGAGGCAACGCGGGCTGAGGCGGCGCGAGGAGGGCACAACGAGGCGGCGCGGGCTGGGGGGCAGGGCGCGGAGGCGCGGGCCGGGGGCAGGATGAGGCAGCGCGAGGAGGGCACGACGAGGTGGCGCGAGGAGGGCACGACGAGGTGGGGCGCGAGGAGGGCACGGCGAGCTGGCGGCGCGTCGGGGCGAGGGAGAGTGTCGATGTGTGTTTGGTGAATGGGTACACGTGGTCGGGATACCGATTCAGCTTGATCTAGGGTTCAGTGCTTTGCCGTGCGAATAATCTTTGCCGAGCGCCACGTAGACATTGCCGAGCGAATCCCCTTTGCCGAGCGCCACGTAGGCTTTGCCGAGCATAACTTTTTTGCCGTGCGCCGGAAGTTCTTTGCCGTGCGAAATATCCCATTGCCGTGCGCCCCTACACGGCAAAGTTCTTTTTTTTGGTCATTTTGGCATTCGGTTTTATTTAGCAATTTTTCAGTTTTACAGTCCATCTGAGATCAGAAGTTCATACATAGACTGGAACATATATACATCCAAATTCATATATAGCACAATATATAGAGCATTTGCACATCATCATCAACAAAATTCATACAATAATAGTCCATACAATAGTCCAAGTTCATACATAGACTGGAACCTCGCGCGGTGAAATCTAGGCTGAAGTGTCCCGCAGACCGCCGTTGGCTAAAATGTGCCAAAGTGTGCCAAACCTAGCTTTCCATGTGTATATGGCCTAATCAAAACTAAACCTATCAAAAAGTATGTTGGTGGATCCTCGCTCGGTGAAATCTAGGGAGGTAGACCCCCCGAGGCACGCAGACCACCGTTTTCGGGAGAGAACGACCGCCGGTGGCTACAATGTGCCAAAGTGTGCCAAACCTAGCTTTCCATTTGTATATGGCCTAATCAAAACTAAACCTATCAAAAAGTATGTTGGTGTATCCTCGCGCGGTGAAATCTAGGGGGGTAGACCCCCCGAGGCACGCAGACCGCCGTTTTCGGGGTGGAACGACCGCCGGAGCACCGGAATGCCACAAAAACTTGCATGTGGACCTAGGATATGTGTGAAAGTGTGGTGGAAGGTGTGATTCACCAAATGGTGCAAGGCATTTCTCCCATGTGTGACATTCCTCTCTTTCAGGCGATAACACTTGGAAGATTCCTCGACTTGTAGGCTGAAGTGTCCCGCTGCGGGTATACCGGTGGCTACAATGTGCCAAAGTGTGCCAAACCTAGCTTTCCATGTGTATATGTCCTAATAAAAACCAAACCTATCAAAAAGTATGTTGGTGGAACCTCGCCCGGAGAAATCTAGGGGGGTATATCCCCCGAGGCACGCATACCGCCATTTTCGGGAGAGAATGACCGCCGGAGCACCGGAATGCCACCAAAACTTTCATATGGACCTAGGATATGTGTGAAATTGTGGTGGAAGGTGTGATTCACCAAATGGTGCAAGGCATTGGTCCCATGTGTGACATTCCTCTCTTTCAGGCGATAACACTTGGAAGATTCCTCGACTTGTAGGCTGAAGTGTCCCGCTGCGGGTATACCGGTGGCTACAATGTGCCAAAGTGTGCCAAACCTAGCTTTCCATGTGTATATGGCCTAATCAAAACCAAACCTATCAAAAAGTATGTTGGTGGAACCTCGCCCGGAGAAATCTAGGGGGTAGACTCCCCGAGGCACGCATACCGCCGTTTTCAGGGGGGGGGGAACGACCGCCGGAGCACCGGAATGCCACCAAAACTTGCATGTGGACCTAGGATATGTGTGAAAGTGTGGTGGAAGCTGTGATTCACCAAATGGTGCAAGGCATTGCTCCCATGTGTGACATTCCTCTCTTTCAGGCGATAACACTTGGAAGATTCCTCGACTTGTAGGCTGAAGTGTCCCGCTGCGGGTATACCGGTGGCTACAATGTGCCAAAGTGTGCCAAACCTAGCTTTCCATGTTTATATGGCCTAATCAAAACTAAACCTACCAAAAAGTATGTTGGTGGAACCTCCCGCGGAGAAATCTAGGGGGGGTAGACCCCTCGAGGCACGCAGACCGCCGTTTTTTTGGGGGGGGGGACGACCGCCGGAGCACCGGAATGCCACCAAAACTTGCATGTGGACCTAGAATATGTGTTAAAGTGTGGTGGAAGGTGTGATTCACCAAATGGTGCAAGGCATTGCTCCCATGTGTGACATTCCTCTCTTTCAGGCGATAACACTTGGAAGATTCCTCGACTTGTAGGCTGAAGTGTCCCGCTGCGGGTATACCGGTGGCTACAATGTGCCAAAGTGTGCCAAACCTAGCTTTCCATGTGTATATGTCCTAATCAAAACCAAACCTATCAAAAAGTATGTTGGTGGAACCTCGCCCGGAGAAATCTAGGGGGGCAGACCCCCCGAGGCACGCAGACCGCCGTTTTCGGAGGGCAACGACCGCCGGAGCACCGGAATGCCACCAAAACTTGCATCTGGACCTAGGATATGTGTGAAAGTGTGGTGGAAGGTGCGATTCACCAAATGGTGCAAGGCATTGCTCCCATGTGTGACATTCCTCTCTTTCAGGCGATAACATGCACTAGTAGGAAAAGCCTCATCAGTGGCGCACGAAAATTTGATTCTGTGGCGCATGGGAGGTGCGCCACAGAAACGTCGCCACAAAAATAAGCTTTCTGTGGCGCACCTGGCCGTGCGCCACGTAATTGAGGTTTCGTGGCGCACTTGGTCCGGTGCGCCACGAAATAATTAGTTCCGTGGCGCATGTGATATAGCTGCGCCACGTAAATAGGTGCGCCACGGAATTATTTTTTGGTGCGCCACGGAACTATCTACAGGTATACTCGATATTGTGCTCCCCGGTGTATTATACAGGTTTTATACTCGGTTTTATACACCGTATACAGGTTATATACTGATATAATATAGACAGATATAATATGGACATATATAATCATCACATCATCATCACATTACTTAGAGCCCGATCGAGTTATACATATAGCTCCATACAACTCATAATCCATGCAAATTAAGTAAGTTCTCATCATCTCTAGATACAAACGAAGTGACACCGGCCGCCGCCTACACTAGGATGAAATAGAGTACCGCTGCGACGATGGTGAGCAAGAGCGAGAGCACAAGGAAGGTCTTCATCTTGCTCTTGTTCGCTTGGTGCGCCCTCCACTTGGCAACCGCCTCGTGTCTAGTCGGGTACCCTTTGTAGCAGTTGCCGCTGAACTTGTGCACTTGTTTCTTGCACTCCTCCCACTCCTCGTACACTCCTGGAACCCGCCCCTCGAACACGACGTAGTACGTCATCTCTATGGACACAAGGCATATTAGTATATAACGCAATGGAAAGAGTTAGAGGGTTCACATGCATACATATTCACAAGAATTAAAGCAAGGAAATAATAATAAACCTAAAATAAATATAGCATCGGTATCACATAAGTAATATGGTTCAACGATAACGACTACAATAGTAATTGAAGTCCAACAACGACGACCACCGTTTCGAGCAAATTAAGCAAGTTTAGTTTACAACACGGTACAAATTGTCTATCGATTCAAAGTAATGCTAGGCACACCGGCCTCGGTCAACGAGACGTCTTCTTGAGCGGCTCCGGGAACGGCTTGTACAAGTCCTTCGTCGTCCACATCCTTCCATCACCCTCGCCTATGTAGGCGTTCTTCGATATCCCTCTTAGGCAACGCTCCGGCTGCGTGTAAGAGCCCCGATCCGTTGGATACATCTTGTAAGATAATTTCCGAGAGCTTTACTTGGATGCGATGGAAGTCTTCTCTAAGATCATCATCACCGATTTCCCCGACATTTTAATGGGGTCTCGCTTACTAGGTGGCAGAGACATCATCTCTGCATCCTCGACAAACCCTTTAAGGTGATGGAGGACATAGAAGGCCTCCTTAATGCTGCCAGCTGGCTGCTTGATACAAGGGAAGTTGATCACGTGCTTGAACCCGAGCTTTTTAGTGTCCGGCCTGATATATTGCCCATTCTTGTCGAAGGTTCCTCCACTTTTGGAGTAGCCAAGGATAGACTCATCGAGAACACCCCTTATTCTCTTGTATTCTTTCTTCGTCGTCGTACTCGATGAGTCGAAATACTGGGCTAGTGACCACTTTGGATCTAGGATGATGAGTGTGCAGTATTTGTCCCTGCTCAACACATGCAATTGAAATGGAATGTTGGAAATGATCGGCAATGGAAGAAATATATAAGAAAGCATAAGTTACGACGGCCGTGAGCGGATGTGTACTTACTCGGGAAAGACAGAGCGGTAAGAATGGTGTTGCTCTCTTTGTGCATGAGCATGAAGTTCCGGAGGTACCGCACCGCCTTGGTCCGTGTCCTTGAGCCGTCCCGGAGCTGGCTATCGCGCATGTAGTAGGGATCCGCTACCGCGATGTGGCGGGGTCTCTCTCTCGTTGATCTTCATCCGAAGATTGATCGCGTATAGGCGGACCAAGTTATAGTCGAGCCGTTTCGAGTGAAATAGATTGAAGACGTCCTCGAACGCTATGAAGAAGATATCCGCGGGGTCTTCATTGACGAAGTTCTGGTCGGACGGCACCTTGACCGAGAACACCGGGTAATTTGGATCCTTTTCTTTAAGAAGGACGCTCTCTTGATAATGAATAGAGTGCCGCAAAGGGAGCATTTGTCCACTTGCGAGGTGTTCCATGTCCGGAGGCGGTATAGGTTTACCAGCTTCATGACACCGGGGCAAGCCATCCGGTGTAGGTGGTACCATGTCGTCGGCCCGGATCCTCTTAGGAGCAGGGCTGGCTCGAAGATGCGCCCTTCTTGGCTCCTCTCTTCCTTCCCTTCTTCACCTGACCTACCGGGGGTGCTTGTGGTGCCGATGGTGGTGCTTCGGGTGCCGGTGGTGCTTCCGAGGTTGCCGGGGTTGATTTGGTTGGCTCCCCGATGATCGTCTTACGCAGCGTGTTAGGGCTGAAAACGGTAGCAGGCTTGACTTGAGCTGGATTGCCGGCCTCCGGAGGAGTGTCTTGAGAAAGACCCGTGAAGACCAGGCGCCGCTTCGTGATCGTAGGGGGACGACTAAGTCGATCGCCGTGTGTGCGGAAGGCTTGTTCATCCATAGGAGGCATGTACATATCTTGGCTGCAGGCGCCAGTGTTGATGTAGGCATCGATGTCATCATCATCATCTACATCGTTGCCATCAAGTGGCACCATGTCCTGGACCTTAGGTGGTGGCGGTTGCGATGCCGCCGCTTGGCGTACCGTGCGTCTAGTAGACGGTCGTTGCGGTAGCGCTCCCAACAACTGTTTGTGGCGTCTGGTGGTGTCGGCGATCATCGGTTCCTTCCGGGTGGCGGCGGCGACCGCCGGTTCCTTCAGGGTAGTGGAGGCGGCGACCGCCGTTTCCTTAAGGGTGTCGTCGGCGCTGGCGATCTTGGGCCGGATGATAGGGGAGGTGGCGCCGGTGCTTTTCTTACCACTCGGAAGACCCCCCCGGACGAATCTGGTTCTTCGGCCATGTCATAAGCCATGAGGTGCAATCCCCAAGGGGCAAAACGTCGCCTTTGTCTGTGCCCGGAGGTTGAAAGGGGGATGGCGTAGCGGTACTCCGGCACTACCATTACCAACTTGACCTTCGCCACGTCTTCCGCCAATGTAGCGCCGTGCATAACGCGGGAAGCCATGACATAGCCGCTAGCAACTTCCACCAACTTGCCGCCGGGCTCCACCGTTTGCGTAAGTATGCATTGTTCATCCCGAGTCGTGGGCGCCATTTGGGCATCGTGAGATGGCAGTCACGAAAGGCATATATAGTTAAAGAAGATGACGCGAAGGAGTAACTAATGAGTTTACCTCCTTGATGGCGTCAATCTCGGCTACTGTCGATACAAGGGCGGCGGTTGGGGGCGTCGATGCGACCAGTTGGAGCTGCGGCGGCGGTTGGAGCTGCGGCGGCGTCTGGTGGAGCCCCGACGCCGGCGTCGGGTGGAGCGGCACCGTCGGCGACACGTGGAAGCTTGAGTTGCTGCCGCTAATGCTGGGCACATGTATCGGCCCCACTTGACCTCCCGCATTCCAAGCAGCCTAACCCCTCCATCAACCCGTGGGGATGATCCGCCGGATCTTCTCGTCCAATAACTTGTTCATCATCTCCGTGTTCTCCACAGGCTTTTCGGCCACCAGCTTCTCTAGTGACTCCACCTTCTTCTTCAACTCCTGAACCTCGGATTTATCCTTAGCCGATGACCTCCTCTCCAGCTTTCTCGTCTTGGCATCCGATCCGTAGTACTCGGATAGCTTCATACTTGTGCCAAAGCCGGACACACGGCCACCCGACATCGGTGGCTTGTCTAGCTCCCTCTCCTTGTATTTGTTCATCGCCCTGTTGAAAGGCGTGTCCCACGGTTCCGTCGACCCCTGGGACGACGGGCCAGCCTTCGTCAACTCTTCATCCTTCGGACAAAGGAACTTAAGGTTAGCCCATTTGGCTTCATTGCCTAATAAGATGAGCGAAATAATATAGAACTATCCTTACCAGGTACTTCTCGAAATCCCTCACGTCTTCGTGATCCGTAATAAATTCCCCCGTCTTCCAGTCTAAGTAGTAGCGGGACCGGACAAAGTTCATAGCCTATTCATCCTGGATTTTGTGCCAGGGGTTTTCTTTCCCCAGACGTACCATCTCGGCATCCTCCTTGTCCCAAGTGGGATGTTTTCCTCGGTAACCGCCGCTTCCGCAATGGTGGGTCCCTAAGTTCATATCCCGCATTTTCTTCCCCGAGGCGGTCCATTTTTTAACAGCGTCACTCTGTAAGTAAGACTTGAATGCATTAAAGTCTTCTAAGGAGAGCGACGGGTCTTTGCTACTTATCCTCTCCCAGCCTTCACCGGCCTCGATCTTTCCCTTCAGCCGGTTCTTCCAGCTGCTCAAGGCGGTGCTCATCTTCGTGAGAGCTAAAGAGTCCACCTTCTTATTTAACGGCTCCGGGAACGTGTATCGTTGGTGAAGCTTCGGAGGAGGGATTGGGCGATAGCCTCGTTCTCCTTGCTTCGAGGTCCCGAGTTAGGATCGGCACGGTTTCACTGGACGATGCACCCTAGTTGCATGCCGTACCCTTTGGCAACCCACGAAGGCTCCAAGGGTAGGCCACTTTCGGAGACTACCGTGAAATGATCGGTGACGTTGGCGAGCACTTGCGGCCTCCGATCCCTCCTTGGCCTCCTCGCCGTCTGATGGCGTGTATTTCACACGTTCGTTGGGCAACCCCAAGAGGAAGGTATGATGCGCACAGCAGCAAGTTTTCCCTCAGAAAGAAACCAAGGTTTATCGAACCAGGAGGAGCCAAGAAGCACGTTGAAGGTTGATGGCGGCGGGATGTAGTGCGGCGCAACACCAGGGATTCCGGCGCCAACGTGGAACCCGCACAACACAACCAAAGTACTTTGCCCCAACGAAACAGTGAGGTTGTCAATCTCACCGGCTTGCTGTAACAAAGGATTAACCGTATTGTGTGGAAGATGATTGTTTGCAAGAAAAAATAGTAAAAACAAGTATTGCAGCAGATTTGTATTTCAGTATAAAAGAATGGACCGGGGTCCACAGTTCACTAGAGGTGTCTCTCCCATAAGATAAAAGCATGTTGGGTGAACAAATTACGGTCGGGCAATTGACAAATAGAGAGGGCATAACAATGCACATACATGACATGATAAGTATAGTGAGATTTAATTGGGCATTACGACAAAGTACATAGACCGCCATCCAATCGCATCTATGCCTAAAAAGTCCACCTTCAGGTTATCATCCGAACCCCCTCCAGCATTAAGTTGCTAACAACAGACAATTGCATTAAGTATGGTGCGTAATGTAATCAACAACTACATCCTCGGACATAGCGCCAATGTTTTATCCCTAGTGGCAACAGCACAACACAACCTTAGAACTTTCTGTCACTGTCCCGTGTGTCAATGCAGGCATGAACCCACTATCGAGCATAAATACTCCCTCTTGGAGTTAAAAGCAAAAACTTGGCCGAGCCTCTACTAGTAACGGAGAGCATGCAAGATCATAAACAACACATATGTAATAACTTGATAATTAACATGACATGGTATTCTCTATCCATCGGATCCCGACAAACACAACATATAGAATAACAGATAGATGATCTTGATCATGTTAGGCAGCTCACAAGATCCAACAATGAAGCACAATGAGGAGAAGACAACCATCTAGCTACTGCTATGGACCCATAGTCCAGGGGTGAACTACTCACTCATCACCCCGGAGGCGACCATGGCGGTGTAGAGTCCTCCGGGAGATGATTCCCCTCTCCGGCAGGGTGCCGGAGGCGATCTCCTGGATCCCCCGAGATGGGATCGGCGGCGGCGGCGTCTCGCAAGGTTTTCCGTATCGTGGCTCTCGGTACCGGGGGTTTCGTCACGGAGACTTTTTATAGGCGGAAGGGCAGGTCAAGAGGCGGCACGGGGGCCCCACACCACGGGCCGCACGGCCAAGGGGGCCGCGCCGCCCTATGGTGTGGCCCCTCCGTGGCCCCTCTTCGTCTCTCCTTCGGACTTCCGGAAGCTTCGTGAGAAAATAGGCCCCTGGGCTTTGATTTCGTCCAATTCCGAGAATATTTCCTTACTAGGATTTCCGAAACCAAAAACAGCTAGAAAACAAAGAATCGGCACTTCGGCATCTTGTTAATAGGTTAGTTCCAGAAAATGCACGAATATGACATAAAGTGTGCATAAAACATGTAGATAACATCAATAATGTGGCATAGAACATAAGAAATTATCGATACGTCGGAGACGTATCAGCATCCCCAAGCTTAGTTCTGCTCGTCCCGAGCAGGTAAAACGATAACAAAGATAATTTCGAAGTGATATGCCATCATAACCTTGATCATACTATTTGTAAGCATATGTAGTGGATGCAGCGATCAAAACAATGGTAATGACATGAGTAAACAGGTGAATCATATAGCAAAGACTTTTCATGAATAGTACTTCAAGACAAGTATTAATAAGTCTTGCATAAGAGTTAACTCATAAAGCAATAAATCAAAGTAAAGGTATTGAAGCAACACAAAGGAAGATTAAGTTTCAGCGGTTGCTTTCAACTTGTAACATGTATATCTCATGGATAATAGTCAACATAGAGTAATATAACAAGTACAATATGCAAGTATGTAAGAATCAATGCACGAGTTCACACAAGTGTTTGCTTCTTGAGGTGGAGAGAGATAGGTGAACTGACTCAACATAAAAGTAAAGAGAATGGTCCTTCAAAGAGGAAAGCATCGATTGCTATATTTGTGCTAGAGCTTTTATTTTGAAAACATGAAACATATTTGTCAACGGTAGTAATAAAGCATATGAGTTATGAAAGTTATATCTTACAAGTTGCAAGTCTCATGCATAGTATACTAATAGTGCCCGCACCTTGTCCTAATTAGCTTGGACTACCGGATCTTTGCAATGCACATGTTTTGACCAAGTGTCACAATGGGGTACCTCCATGCCGCCTGTACAAAGGTCTAAGGAGAAAGCTCGCATTTTGGATTTCTCGCTTTTGATTATTCTCAACTTAGACAACCATACCGGGACAACATGGACAACAGATAATGGACTCCTCTTTAATGCATAAGCATGTGGCAACAATTATTATTCTCATATGAGATTGAGGATATATGTCCAAACTGAAACTTCCACCATGAATCATGGCTTTAGTTAGCGGCCCAAAGTTCTTCTCTAACAACATGCATGCTCCAACCATAAAGGTGGTAGATCTCTCTTACTTCGGACAAGACGGACATGCATAGCAACTCACATGATATCCAACAAAGAATAGTTGATGGCGTCCCCTGAAACATGGTTATCGCTCAACAAGCAACTTAATAAGAGATAAAGTGCATAAGTACATATTCAATACTACAATAGTTTTTAAGCTATTTGTCCCATGAGCTATATATTGCAAAGGTGAATGATGGAATTTTAAAGGTAGCACTCAAGCAATTTACTTTGGAATGGCAGATAAATACCATGTAGTAGGTAGGTATGGTGGACACAAATGGCATAGTGGTTGGCTCAAGTATTTTGGATGCATGAGAAGTATTCCCTCTCGATACAAGGTTTTGGCTAGCAAGGTTATTTGAAACAAACACAAGGATGAACGGTACAGCAAAACTCACATAAAAGACATATGGTAAACATTATAAGACTCCATACCGTCTTCCTTGTTGTTCAAAACTCAATACTAGATGTTATCTAGACTCTAGAGAAACCAAATATGCAAACCAAATTAACAAGCTCTAAGTGTTTCTTCATTAATGGGTGCAAAGTATATGATGCAAGAGCTTAAACATGAGCACAACAATTGCCAAGTATCAAATTATCCAAGACATTTTAGAGTTACTACATGTATCATTTTCCAATTCCAACCATATAACAATTTAACGAAGAAGAACTTCGCCATGAATACTATCAGTAGAACCTAAGGACATATTTGTCCATATGCAACAGCGGAGCGTGTCTCTCTCCCATAAAGTGAATGCTAGGATCCATTTTATTCAAACAAAACAAAAACAAAAACAAACCGACGCTCCAAGCAAAGTACATAAGATGTGGCCGAATAAAAATATAGTTTCAGGGGAGGAACCTGATAATTTGTCGATGAAGAAGGGGATGCCTTGGGCATCCCCAAGCTTAGACGCTTGAGTCTTCTTAATATATGCAGGGGTGAACCACCGGGGCATCCCCAAGCTTAGAGCTTTCACTCTCCTTGATCATATTGCATCATACTCCTCTCTTGATCCTTGAAAACTTCCTCCACACCAAACTCGAAACAACTCATTAGAGGGTTAGTGCATAATAAAAATTCACATGTTCAGAGGTGACACAATCATTCTTAACACTTCTGGACATTGCATAAAACTACTGGACATTAATGGATCAAAGAAATTCATCCAACATAGCAAAAGAGGCAATGCGAAATAAAAGACAGAATCTGTCAAAACAGAACAGTCCGTAAAGATGGATTTTATTAGGCCACCAGACTTGCTAAAACGAAAATGCTCAAATTGAATGAAAGTTGCGTACATATCTGAGGATCATGCTCGTAAATTGGCGTAATTTTCTGAGCTACCTACGGGGAGATAGACCCAGATTCGTGACAGCAAAGAAATCTGGAACTCGTGCAGTAATCCAAATCTAGTACTTACTTTTCTATCAAAGACTTTACTTGGCACAACAAAACATAAAACTAAGATAAGGAGAGGTTGATACAGTAGTAAACAACTTCCAAGACACAAATATAAAACAAAAATACTGGAGTAAAAACATGGGTTGTCTCACATAAGCGCTTTTCTTTAACGCCTTTCGCCTAGGCGCGAAAGTGTATCTCAAGTATTATCAAAGGGTGGTACTTCTACAGCGGGGTGTGGGCTTTCTCAACCAGGCATATTATATTAGATACATAAGTTTTAGCATCTCCCTTTTCATTAGTCTTAGGCGTGCTACTCTCATCAAACAAATTTTCGTGAACAAGCCAAGCATAATTATTTTCTAGTGCATCATTCATAGCTAGGAGCTTGCATGGTATTGGTGCTTTGATCTCCCCTCCATCATCAATATTATTAGTGTATCTTATTCTATCCATATCCATCTTTTCGAGGAGACTAACAAAATTAGTAGGAGAACCAAGCATATTAAATTTAGCAAACACCTTTCTAGCTTCTCTTGCTAGACCACCAAATTCTCTAAGAAGGGTTTCTAATACAAAATCTTTCTTTTCCCCTTCTTCCATATAGCCAAGTGTGAAAAACATGTGTTGAATTATAGGATTAAGATTAACAAATTTAGTTTCCAACAGGCGAACTAAATGCGCAGCAGCAATTTCATAAGTAGGCGCAAGGTCTACCAAGTGTCTATCTTCAAAATTTTCAATAGTACTAACATGGGTGAAAAATTCTTCTATATTGTTCCTCCCAACTATAGACCCTTGTCCTACCGGTATGTTCTTTGCGGTAAAATCAAAAGGAAACATGATGAATCAAGTAAAGTAAATGCAAGTAAACTAATTTTTTTGTGTTTTCGATATAGCAAACAAGATAGCAAATAAAGTAAAGCTAGCAACTAATTTTTTGTGTTTTGATATAAGTGCAGCAAACAAAGTAGTAAAAATAAAGCAAGACAAAAACAAAGTAAAGAGATTGAGAAGTGGAGACTCCCTGCGCCGTGTCTTGATCTCCCGGCAACGGCGCCTGTAAAAAGAGCTTGATGGCGTGTATTTCACACGTTCGTTGGGCAACCCCAAGAGGAAGGTATGATGCGCACAGCAGCAAGTTGTCCCTCAGAAAGAAACCAAGGTTTATCGAACCAGGAGGAGCCAAGAAGCACGTTGAAGGTTGATGGCGGTGGGATGTAGTGCGGCGCAACACCGGGGATTCCGGCGCCAACGTGGAACCCGCACAACACAACCAAAGTACTTTGCCCCAACGAAACAAGTGAGGTTGTCAATCTCACCGGCTTGTCAGTAACAAAGGATTAACCGTATTGTGTGGAAGATGATTGTTTGCGAGAGAAAATAGTAAAAACAAGTATTGCAACGAGATTTGTATTTCAAGATAAAAGAATGGACCGGGGTCCACAGCTCACTAGAGGTGTCTCTCCCATAAGATAAAAGCATGTTGGGTGAACAAATTACAGTCGGGCAATTGACAAATAGAGAGGGCATAACAATGCACATACATGACATGATAAGTATAGTGAGA
>NC_061512.1:166308645-166323464 GCF_022539505.1 Lolium rigidum
GGATTTACTGAAACCAAAAACAGCGACAGACAAGCGGCACTTCGGCATCTTGTTAATAGGTTAGTTCCGAGAAAATGCACGAATATGATATAAAGTGTGCATAAAACATGTAGATAACATCAATAATGTGGCATGGAACACA
This sequence comes from Lolium rigidum, assembly GCF_022539505.1. NCBI lineage: Eukaryota > Viridiplantae > Streptophyta > Magnoliopsida > Poales > Poaceae > Lolium > Lolium rigidum. Next base: position 166,308,788 of record NC_061512.1, read on the forward strand.
AGAAATTATCGATACGTTGGAGACGTATCGGCATCCCTAAGCTTAGTTACGCTCGTCCCGAGCGGGTAAAACGATAACAAAGATAATTTCTGGAGTGACATGCCATCATAAACTTGATCATACTATTTGTAAAGCATATGTAGAGAATGCAGCGATCAAAACAATGTGTATGACATGAGTAAACAAGTGAATCATAAAGCAAAGACTTTTCATGAATAGCACTTCAAGACAAGCATCAATAAGTCTTGCATAAGAGTTAACTCATAAAGCAATAATTCGAAGTAAAGGTATTGAAGCAACACAAAAGAAGATTAAGTTTCAGCGGTTGCTTTCAACTTGTAACATGTATATCTCATGGATATTGTCAACATAGAGTAATATAATAAGTGCAATAAGCAAGTATGTAAGAATCAATGCACGGTTCACACAAGTGTTTGCTTCTTGAGGTGGAGAGAAATAGGTGAGCTGACTCAACATAAAAGTAAAAGAATGGTCCTCATAGAGGAAAAGCATCGATTGCTATATTTGTGCTAGAGCTTTGATTTTGAAAACATGAAACAATTTTGTCAACGGTAGTAATAAAGCATATGCATCATGTAAATTATATCTTATAAGTTGCAAGCCTCATGCATAGTGTACTAATAGTGCTCGCACCTTGTCCTAATTAGCTTGGACTACATGGATTATCACCGCAATACATATGCTTTAACCAAGTATCACAAAGGGGTACCTCTATGCCGCTTGTACAAAGGTCTAAGGAGAAAGCTCGCATTTGGATTTCTCGCTTTTGATTATTCTCAACTTAGACATCCATACCGGGACAACATAGACAACGAGATAATGGACTCCTCTTTTAATGCTTTAAGCATTCAACAACAATTAATTCTTTTCTCATTAGAGATTTGAGGATGTTTGTCCAAAACTGAAACTTCCACCATGGAACATGGCTTTAGTTAGCGGCCCAATGTTCTTCTCTCACAATATGCATGCTCAAACCATTCAACTCGGTGTAGATCGCCCTTACTTCGAGACAAGACGAACATGCATAGCAACTCACATGGAATTCAACAATGAGTTGATGGCGTTCCCCGATAAACATGGTTATCGCACAACAAGCAACTTAATAAGAGATAAAGTGCATAATTACATATTCAATACCACAATAGTTTTTAAGCTATTTGTCCCATGAGCTATATATTGCAAAGGTGAATGATGGAATTTTAAAGGTAGCACTCAAGCAATTTACTTTGGAATGGCTGGAAAATACCATGTAGTAGGTAGGTATGGTGGACACAAATGGCATAGTGGTTGGCTCAAGTATTTTGGATGCATGAGAAGTATTCCCTCTCGATACAAGGTTTAGGCTAGCAAGGTTATTTGAGGCAAACACAAGGATGAACTAGTACAGCAAAACTCACATAAAAGACATATTGAAAGCATTATAATACTCTATACCAGTCTTCCTTGTTGTTCAAACTCAAAACTAGAAATTATCTAGACCTTAGAGAAACCAAATATGCAAACCAAATTTTAGCATGCTCTATGTATTTCTTCATTAATGGGTGCAAAGCATATGATGCAAGAGCTTAAACATGAGCACAACAATTGCCAAGTATCACATTACCCAAAACATTTATAGCAATTACTACATGTATCATTTTCCAATTCCAACCATATAACAATTTAACGAAGGAGAAACTTCGCCATGAATACTATGAGTAGAAACCAAGGACATATTTGTCCATATGCTACAGCGGAGTGTGTATCTCTCCCATAAAGTGAATGCTAGGATCCATTTTATTCAAACAAAACAAAAACAAAAACAAAACGACGCTCCAAGAAAAAGCACATAAGATGTGGCCGAATAAAAATGTAGTTTCGGGGGAGGAACACGATAATTTGTTGATGAAGAAGGGGATGCCTTGGGCATCCCCAAGCTTAGACGCTTGAGTCTTCTTGATATATGCAGGGGTGAACCACCGGGTGCATCCCCAAGCTTAGAGCTTTCACTCTCCTTGATCATGTTGCATCATACTCCTCTCTTGATCCTTGAAAACTTCCTCCACACCAAACTCGAAACAACTCATTAGAGGGTTAGTGCACAATATAAATTGACATATTCAGAGGTGACACACTCATTCTTAACACTTCTGGACATTGCATAATGCTACTGGACATTAGTGGATCAAAGAAATTCATCCAAAATAGCGAAAGAGGCAATGCGAAATAAAAGGCAGAATCTGTCAAAACAGAACAGTTCGTATTGACGAATTTTAAAATGGCACCAGACTTGCTCAAATGAAAATGCTCAAATTGAATGAAAGTTGCGTACATATCTGAGGATCATGCACGTAAATTGGCATAATTTTCTGAGCTTCCTGCAGGGCAGTGGGCTCAGATTCGTGACAGCAAAGAAATCTGGAACTGCGCAGTAATCCAAATCTAGTACTTACTTTTCTATCAACGGCTTAACTTGGCACAACAAAACTCAAAACTAAGATAAGGAGAGGTTGCTACAGTAGTAAACAACTTCCAAGACACAAATATAAAACAAAGTACTGTAGCAAAATAACACATAGGTTATCTCCCAAGAAGTTCTTTCTTTTTAGCCATTAAGATGGGCTCAGCAGTTTTAATGATGCACTCGCAAGAAATAGTATGTGAAGCAAAAGAGAGCATCAAGAGGCAAATTCAAAACACATTTAAGTCTAACATGCTTCCTATGCAAGGGAATCTTGTAAATAAACAAGTTCATGAAGAGAAAAGTAACAAGCATAGGAAGATAAAACAAGTGTAGCTTCAAAAATTTCAGAACATAGAGAGGTGTTTTAGTAACATGAAAATTTCTCCAACCATATTTTCCTCTCTCATAATAACTTTCAGTAGCAACATGAGCAAACTCAACAATATAACTATCACATAAAGCATTCTTATCATGAGTCTCATGCATAAAATTATTACTCTCCACATAGGCATAATCAATTTTATTAGTTGTAGTGGGGGCAAATTCAACAAAGTAGCTATCATTATTATTCTCATCAAATGTAGGAGGCATAGTATAATCACAATAAAATTTACTCTCCATAGTAGGTGGCACCAAAAGACCACTATCATTATCATCATCGGAAATAGGAGGCAAAGTATCATCAAAGAAAATTTTCTCCTCAATGCTTGGGGGACTAAAAATATCATGCAAACCAGCTTCCCCAAGCTTAGAACTTTCTATATCATTATCAACAATGGTGTTCAAAGCGTTCATACTAATATTACTACCAGCATGCAAAGAAGATTTCATAGGTTTTTTAATTTTCGCATCAAACAATCCATGTTTTAAATCAGGAAATAGAATAAGAAGCTCACTCTTGTACATTATGCCAAACTAGTGAAATAAAAACATGCATGATATTAAGTAAAGTAAAACAAGTAACTAATTTTTTTGTGTTTTCGATATAAGTGCAGCAAACAAAGTAGTAAATAAAATAAAGCAAGACAAAAACAAAGTAAAGAGATTGAGAAGTGGAGACTCCCCTTGCAGCGTGTCTTGATCTCCCCGGCAACGGCGCCAGAAAAAGAGCTGTTGCCGTGGGAGTGAGCAATCTCTGTGGTGTAACTTTGTTCTTCAGTTCCCCGGCAACGGCGCCAGAAAAAGAGCTTGATGGCGTGTATTTCACACGTTCGTTGGGCAACCCCAAGAGGAAGGTATGATGCGCACAGCGGCAAGTTTTCCCTCGAAAGAAACCAAGGTTTATCGAACCGGGAGGAGCCAAGAAGCACGTTGAAGGTTGATGGCGGCGGGATGTAGTGCGGCGCAACACCGGAGATTCCGGCGCCAACGTGGAACCTGCACAACACAACCAAACTACTTTGCCCCAACGAAACGGTGAGGTTGTCAATCTCACCGGCTTGCTGTAACAAAGGATTAACCGTATTGTGTGGAAGATGATTGTTTGCGAGAAAACGGTAGAAACAAGTATTGCGGTAGATTGTATTTCAGTAAAGAGAATTGGACCGGGGTCCACGGTTCACTAGAGGTGTCTCTCCCATAAGACGAACGGCATGTTGGGTGAACAAATTACGAGTTGGGCAATTGACAAATAAAGAGAGCATGACAATGCACATACATATCATGATGAGTATAGTGAGATTTAATTGGGCATTACGACAAAGTACATAGACCGCCATCCAACCGCATCTATGCCTAAAAAGTCCACCTTCGGGTTATCGTCCGAACCCCCTCCGGTATTAAGTTGCAAAGCAACGAGACAATTGCATTAAGTATGGTGCGTAATGTAATCAACAACTACATCCTTAGACATAGCATCAATGTTTTATCCCTAGTGGCAACGGCACAACACAACCTTAGAACTTTACATCACTCGTCCCGAGTGTCAATGCGAGGCATGAACCCACTATCGAGCATAAGTACTCCCTCTTGGAGTTAAAAGCATCTACTTGGCCAGAGCATCTACTAATAACGGAGAGCATGCAAGATCATAAACAACACATAAGCATAACTTTGATAATCAACATAACAAGTATTCTCTATTCATCGGATCCCAACAAACGCAACATATAGAATTACATATAGATGATCTTGATCATGATAGGCAGCTCACAAGATCCGACAATGATAGCACAATGGGGAGAAGACAACCATCTAGCTACTGCTATGGACCCATAGTCCAGGGGTAGACTACTCACTCATCACTCCGGAGGCGACCATGGCGGTGTAGAGTCCTCCGGGAGATGATTCCCCTCTCCGGCGGGGTGCCGGAGGCGATCTCCGAGGATCCCCCGAGATGGGATCGGCGGCGACGGCGTCTCGGTAATGTTTTCCGTATCGTGGCTCTCGGTGCGGGGGTTTCGTCACGGAGGCTATTTGTAGGCGGAAGGGCAAGTCAAGAGGCGGCACGGGGGCCCAAACCACGGGCCGGCGCGGCCGGGGGTGGGGCCGCGCCGCCCTAGGGTTTGGCCACCCCGTGGCCCCCTTCGTCTCTCCTTCGGACTTCCGGAAGCTTCGTGAGAAAATAGGCCTCCGGGCTTTTATTTCGTCCAATTCCGAGAATATTTCTTTACTAGGATTTCTGAAACCAAAAACAGCGAGAAAACAAGAATCGGCACTTCGGCATCTTGTTAATAGGTTAGTTCCAGAAAATGCACGAATATGATATAAAGTGTGCATAAAACATGTAGATAACATCAATAATGTGGCATGGAACACAAGAAATTATCGATACGTTGGAGACGTATCATAGGCACGAGCTACCCTGGCTTTGTTCTCCTTGATCTTCTCCAACGACCAAAGCCTAAGTTCTGTTGCGTCCTCAATAGTATCACTCATCAAAGTTGCATATTCTTCCGCTGTCAGATCATCTTGAAACGTGACACGTCTTGATCCAGCCGTAATTTCCCAAGGTAATACGGCTTCTTGTCCATAGACAAGCTGGTACGGCGAAGTCTTTATCGCTCCATGGCACGACATGCGGTAGGCCCATAATGCTTCTGATAACTTCTCATGCCAATCCCTAGGGTTCTCGTCAATCTTTCTCTTGATCAACTTGATTAAGCTCTGATTGGACGCTTCAGCTTGCCCATTAGCCTGAGCGTAGTACGGAGATGATTGGATCAGTTTAATCCCCATGTCATCGCAGAATTTCCTGAACTCTTTAGAAACAAAGACCGAACCCCCATCGGTCGTGATAGTTTGGGGAATCCCGAACCTATGTATCACGTGTTCTTTCACAAACTTAATCACATCTTCTGATTTCACCTTCTTCATAGGGACGGCTTCCACCCACTTGGTGAAGTAATCTGTGATGGCCAAAATCCACTCATGTTTTTTACTTGACGCCGGATGGATTTTGCCGATCATGTCCATGCCCCACCCTCGGAACGGCCAAGGCTTGATGATAGGGTTCATCGCTGATGCTGGTACCATCTGAATCTTCCCAAACATCTGGCATGCTTGGCACCCCTTGTAGTAATTGAAGCAATCTTCAAGCATGGTGGGCCAATAAAATCCTGAGCGCCTGATTAGCCACTTCATCTTGTGAGCCGGCCGATGAGTTCCACGGGCGCCTTCATGCACCTCATGTAAGAGCCGATTAGACTCGGTTGGTCCCGGGCACTGAGTAGTAACCCTTCCAACGTCCTGTAGAACATATCGTCTCCTATGAGGACATACTTCATGGCTTTGTATCTTATCCGTTTAGGTGCCCCCGAGCCGAATCTTTTAAGTAATTGAAGATTTCGGCTCTCCAATCATCCTGTTCCGGGAATTGCACTCGAACTTCGACCCTTCGGGTATATCTATGTAGCCTGACGCCATTTGTGCGAGATTGTTGGCCTCTGTATTTTGGGATCTTGGGACCCAATTAAAGTTGATGTACCGAAACTGTGTCATCAACTCACGGCATTCCATCCAATATGGGACAAGCGATTCACTCTCACACTTATATTCATCCGTGAGCTGGTTAATCACCAACTTGGAGTCTCCAAAAAGCTCTACTGCCTCTGCCCCGGCTTCCAGTAGCAATTCCATCCCCTTACGTACCGCCTCATATTCTGCTACGTTGTTGGTGCAAGGGGTAGATAATCTGATGGAGAAGGAGTACTCCGCCCCCCGAGGTGACACGAGCAGAATGCCGATGCCACAACCATCGTCGCAAGCCGATCCATCGAAGAACATAGCCCATGCACGTATAGATAGTGCTGCTATATTGGTACTGATTCGCTCAGCTATGAGATCGGCCAATGCTTGCCCTTTGACTGCTTTCGCAGGCTGATACAGGAGATCGAACTCCGACAACGCAAACATCCACTTACCCAGTCGGCCTTTCAACACAGGGGCCGATAGCATGTGCTTGACAACGTCCGACTTGCATATGACGAAGATCTCTGCCGTCAAAAGGATGTGATGCAACTTGGTGCAGGTAAAGAACAAGCAGAGGCACAGTTTCTCGACCTCGGGATACCTTGTTTCCGCGTCCAACATCCTTCTGCTGAGGTAGAAGACGACCTTTTCAACGCCCTCGTAGAGTTGCACCACTACCGAGGCGATGGACGTGTCGGCCTGCCGACAAGTAGATGTAGAACGGCCTGTCTTGCTTGGGGCGGAACTAGCACGGGCGGCGTCGTCGGATACCGTTTAATTTCATCAAACGCCTGCTTGCGTTCGCCCCCAGTGAAATTCGTCATCAGATTTAGTCTTTACCAACGCCATGAACGGCTCGATCCGTCCTGACAGGTTAGAGATGAATCGGCGAACGAAGTTGATCTTGCCGATAAGTCGTTGGAGTTCCTTCTTCGTAGTGGGCGGCTGCATGGTACGCACTGCCTCCTGACTTTTCAGGCCGATCTCAATTCCTCGTTCATGAACCAAAAATCCTAGGAACTGACCGGCCATCACACCAAAGGCACACTTCTTTGGGTTCATTCTCAGTCCGAACTTTCGAGTTCGGTCTAGGACGTGTCGCAAATCTCCCAAGTGTCCCTCCATAGAGACAGACTTGACTACCACGTCATCGATGTAGATTTCCACCAACTTGCCGATCAGATCGTGAAATATAAAATTCATGGCTCTTTGATACGTTGCGCCAGCATTCTTCAACCCAAAGGTCATGACCACATATTCAAACAAGCCTACTGCCCCTGGTACTCTGAATGCGGTCTTGTGTATATCTTCTGGAGCCATGAAGATCTGGTTATAGCCGGCGTTGCCATCCATGAAGCTTAAAACCTTGTGGCCGGCAGCTGCATTGATCAATGTTTACGCCACGGGCATCGGATACTCATCTTTTGGAGTGGCTCTGTTAAGATCTCGGAAATCGATAGCTACACGCCACCGGCCGTCCTTCTTTTCCACGAGAACGATACTGGAGATCCATTCAGCATACCCGCATGGCTCGATGAACCCGGCGGCCAACATCTTCTCGATCTCTTTCTTGACCTCTTCCGAGATTTCGGCCTTCATCCGACGTGCTCGTTGTTGGAACGGCCGAAATCCTTTCTTAAGGGGAGCCGATGTTCAATGATGCTCCTGTCTAACCTGAGCATCTCGTGTAGTCCCATGCAAAGCAATCTGGGTATTCCTTCAATAGAGCAATCATCCGACTCCTGAGCTGTGGATCTAACTTCCTGCTGATAAAAGTTGGCCGAGGCTTATCCCCGGGGCCGATGTCGACTTCATCTAGCTCATCAGCCGAAGTGAACCCATACCCTAGCTTTCCGTCACCTGTGAGGTCGACGCCGAATACTGGGAGAGCCGGTGGTGCGTGTAATACGGTCCGATCGCTGGAATCGGCCTCCATCTTGATCATCACCAGGATCTTGTGGCAGTGTCGGGGCCGATCGCGTGGACCAGCTCCCTCTTCATCCTTGCTATGAGAGCAGCCGCCCTCATCACTACCCTTACCAGGGCGGTACCCAAGTTCTACCATGTTGATGCTGACGCCATGGGAGCGGGTTCTGTGGAAAGAGCCGATGAGTTCGGCTTCGAGGACTGCCTTGATCTCGTCATGCTTCTTCTTGAGCTCGTCAGTCAGATCCTCGTACTTGACCGGAGTTGTTTCCGCCATCTCGGATGTAGATGGCGATGGGGTGGATGTCGAAGATTGTCCCACCGCGCGTGCCAGAATGTGTTGCGGTCAGAAACCCACCGGCGGGCAGCGACTGGCAACACCGTAGAGCCGGGAACAACTAGGGCTGCGGCCGGCCCCGATCCCTCGGAGCGACGGCCCGCAAAGCCTCCTGGTCACACGTCCGATGCTATCGCAAGGGCGTGCCACCTGACCTATACCGGGTCAGGAAGGTGTTGGATGATGCCTCGCTTAGTTTCCTGCATGGCATACACGTAAACGTTAAATACGAGCCTCGATCGGCTCTTCAGGTTGTCCTGTGAATCGGCTCAAAGAGCCGATCCACCCATGATTCGAACAAGGTGTCCGAATATATGGTGGTCCTGCTTGATCAAGATAAAGCTAATGTGATCTACGACGATTTAGGGTTTTCACCGCATAATCGGATCATCCTACTCACGATTGGGCCTCGCGCTCGCGCACGGTGATCGTAAGCCGATCCTAGACAAGGCCTAAAAACCAACACGAGGTTGATCCCCGGAACATCCCTGTCTAGGGCTAGCGAATTACACCCTACACGCCGCTGGATCCTCCAACCCTTTGTAAGGCCTAACTATTGCGGATGTTAAACTAATCCTTGTAGAACAAGGAGCAACCGTAACGGATCAGATCTACTAAACAATGATCAAGCGGGGTGCCGCCCCTACACCTAAGATAGGTGTAAGGGCGGCTAGATGTGTAAGGGTCGCACTACGACAGCATATGATACGAAGAACAATGCTAACCCTAACACATCTAAGATAACTACGTTGCTCGCCATCAAAAGGGCTTCAGCACGAGCAACGCATGAACAACGGGGGTAGGCTTGTGCTGCCTAGATCGCAAGATGCGATCTAGGCAGCATGGTGCTTACCGGAGAAACCCTCGAGACGAAGGAGTTGGCGATGCGCCGAGATTTGTTTGTGTTGAACGTTGGTTGTTGTTTATTTCATAAACCCTAGATACATATTTATAGTCCGGGGGACTTTCTAACTCAGGCGTGCACCTAACCGTGCACGGGTAAAACTCTAACTCCTAACCGACACGCAATCTAATATGTTACAGATGCATGGGCAAACTAGCCCAAATTTTGCATGTAAGGCCGATTCACATATTCCTTCTATATATATATTCTTCAAGTCCATCTTGATCGCGGCCCACCTCTGACTCGGTCAAATTCTGGTGATAACACTTATGCCATCATATTTTTCCCATACCGACATTTTCTTTCTTTATCCTTCTTTGATAGCCTATGATCAAAGAACTCATTCGTATCGGTGCCCAATTCATTGGGTATCGTGAATATGCGAGTAAGACTGAAGGTAATGCCTTGTTGCTTCTTTTAGCTCTTGCCTTCTTACGCCTTTGCTGTCGACGTTTTTAACTAAATTTAACTTTCTTGGCAGAAAAACTGACAGAGGTCAACGAACGTGCCGATATACTTGCTCAAAAATTAGAGCAAAGTGAAGAGGCTCGTAAGAAGGCCGAAGCAGATGCTACGCAAGCTAGAGCAGAGGCTAACAAGGCCAAGACTGATGCTGCAGGTGTCGAAGATCTTAGGAAGAGACTTCACGATGCCGAGACTTCGCTGAGCGAACATATAGCTGCACAATCTGCTCGCGATGAGGCGATCCTTAAGCGCATAAGGACGCAAAATCGTCGCTTTGTTAGTAAGTGTTGCGGTCAGAAACCCACCGGCGGGCAGCGACGGGCAACACCGTAGAGCCGGGAACAACTCAGGGCTGCGGCTGGCCCCGGTCCCTCAGAGCGACGGCCCGCAAAGCCTTCTGGTCACACGTCCGATGCTCGTCGCAAGGGCGTGCCACTCGACCTATACCCGGTCGGGGAAGGTGTTGGATGATGCCTCGCTTAGTTTCCTGCATGGCATACACGTAAACGTTAAATACGAGCCTCGATCGGCTCTCGAGTTGTCCCGTGAATCGGCTCAAAGAGCCGATCCACCCATGATTCGTACGAGGTGTACGAATATATGGTGGTCCTGCTTGATCAAGATAAAGCTAAAGCGATCTACGACGATTTAGGGTTTTCACCGCATAATCGGATCATCCTACTCACGATTGGGCCTCGCGCTCGCGTACGGTGATCGTAAGCCGATCCTAGACAGGGCCTAAAAACCAACACGAGGTTGATCCCCGAACATCATGTCTAGGGCTAGCAAACTACACCCTACACGCCGCTGGATCCTCCAACCCTTTGTAAGGCCTAACTATTGCGGATATTAAACTAATCCTTGAAGAACAAGGAGCAACCGTAACGGATCGGATCTACTAAACAATGATCAAGCGGGGTGCCGCCCCTACACCTAAGATAGGTGTAAGGGCGGCTAGATGTATAAGGGTTGCACTACGACAGCGATATGATACGAAGAACAATGCTAACCCTAACACATCTAAGATAACTACGTTGATCGCCATCAAAAAGGCTTCGGCACGAGCAACGCATGAACAACGTAATAAGCTAGTGCTGCCTAGATCGCAAGATGCGATCTAGGCAGCATGGTGCTTACCGGAAGAAACCCTCGAGACGAAGGAGTTGGCGATGCGCCGAGATTGGTTGTGTTGAACGTTGGTTGTTGTTTATTCCATAAACCCTAGATACATATTTATAGTCCGGGGGACTTTCTAATTCAGGTGTGCACCTAACCGTGCACGGGTAAAACTCTAACTCCTAACCGACACGTATCCTACTATGGTACAGATACACGGGCAACTAGCCCAAACTTGGTACACAAGGCCGATTCATGTATTTCTTCAATGTATATTCTTTAAGCCCATCTCCAATCACGGCCCACCTCCGATCCGGTCAAATTCTGGTGATAACACATGCCCCCTGGTTTTGGAAATGACATTTCCAAAATCATTACGCTTTCTTTCGTCGGGTCATGTCGTGGCAGAACGGGACCGCTGCAAGTATCCTTCATTACGATGCCTTGCCTCTTCCACTTCTCCGCGTGGCCTGCGAAATTTTCTGTTGGGCACAACTTCCTCGGAAACTGCTGTGGCATTGAATCTCCCTCATATCCCCTTTATTTAACCGTTCTACACAGTTTGCTTCTTCATCCCCTTCGCATTAGCACCCCAAAAACCCTCCTGCGCCACCATGTCTTCTTCCTCCTCATCCTCCTCCGGTCTTTCCTATGGGTCCTCCTCCTCCCGCGAGACGCCGGAGGACATCCGCGCCCCAGAAGAATGGGACCAGGAAGACCACGCCTCCTCCATCCGGTCCGAGGACGACCACGGTCCTTGACCAGCGGGGATGAAGATCTCCGAGTTCCTCGCCGACGGGAACTCGGAGTCGAAAGCGAGGATGACCGGTTCCCCGGGACGGCTGCCCCTCCTCTCGAAGAAGAGGAGGAGGAAGACGACGACGACTCCCTCGAGGGCTACCCGCCGGCGAAACGCCTCCGCATGTGGTGGGACGACGACAGCAGCGACGATGAAGAGGAGGATGAAGCTCCCGTAGAGGGCTACGGGAGCAGCGACGAGGAGCCCATCAGCAGTAGTGCCGATGAGAGCTCCGAGGATGACGACGAGGGCAGCAATGGCCCGTAGATTAGGATCTACTAGTGTAGGCCTAGTAGTAGTAGATTGGTCAATAGACCCTTCTTTTGTTCTTCCTTCTTTGAGCAATCGGCTCTTTCTTTGTAAGAAATCCTGTTCATTAATGAAGAAGTTTCCCCAATTTGATTTTGCCGATTTCTTTTAAACCGATTCTCAATGAGCCGATGGCAACGCATCGGTCTCTCATAATCCGCCCTTCATCTCTTCGACCACGGGGTGATCGCAATCTTGGTCAAAGCTCAATAAGCCGATGTCGACGCATCAAGCCTTCATGATCTATCCTTCATCCTCTCGATCAACGAGTTTGAGTTCCGCCGGATCACCACCCTTGAAGAAAATCGCGGCGCGAGACTAGCCGATGGCCACCCAATCGGCTTTCAAAAACAGAGCATCCACCAGGCCAGCTGCCCCCCGAGTCTCAGTTAAGGCGAAACAGAGACGAGGGCACGCCATTCAGACAAATGGACCTGGGTTAGATCATATCTGAGAGAACTATCATGCAGAGCCAGCCAGAGCCGATCACCCCTCCTCCATTGAAAGTCGATACTGCAGATGATCACACAACAGCTCAGAAGTAGAACTCCTCTGACACAGAGCTGGAGATCCTTGTGTTATGGGTCCTCCTCCTCCCGCGAGACGCCGGAGGACATCCGCGCCCCAGAAGAATGGGACCAGGAAGACCACGCCTCCTCCATCTGGTCCGAGGACGACCAGTCCTTGACCAGCGGGGATGAAGATCTCCAGTTCCTCGCCGACGGGGAACTGGAGTCGGAAAGCGAGGATGACCGGTTCCCCTGGGACGGCTGCCCCTCCTCTGAAGAAGAGGAGGAGGAAGACGACGACGACTCCCTCGAGGGCTACCCGCCGGCGAAACGCCTCCGCATGTGGTGGGACGACGACAGCAGCGACGATGAAGAGGAGGATGAAGCTCCCGTAGAGGGTTACGGGAGCAGCGACGAGGAGCCCATCGGCAGTAGTGCCGATGAGAGCTCCGAGGATGACGACGAGGGCAGCGATGGCCCGTAGATTAGGATCTACTAGTGTAGGCCTAGTAGTAGTAGATTGGTCAATAGACCCTTCTTTTGTTCTTCCTTCTTTGAGCAATCGGCTCTTTCTTTGTAAGAAATCCTGTTCATTAATGAAGAAGTTTCCCCAATTTGATTTTGCCGATTTCTTTTAAACCGATTCTCAATGAGCCGATGGCAACGCATCGGTCTCTCATAATCCGCCCTTCATCTCTTCGACCACGGGGTGACTGCAATCTTGGTCAAAGCTCAATAAGCCGATGTCAGCGCATCAAGCCTTCATGATCTATCCTGCATCCTTTCGATCAATGAGTTTGAGTTCCGCCGGATCACCACCCTTGACGAAAATCGCGGCAGCAGGACTAGCCGATGGCCACCCAATCGGCTTTCAAAAACAGAGCATCCACCGGGCCAGCTGCCCCCGAGTCTCGGTCAAGGCGAAACGAGACGAGGGCACGCCATTCGGACAAATGGACCCGGGCTAGATCATATCCGAGAGAACTATCATGCGAGCCAGCCGGAGCCGATCACCCCTCCTCCATTGAAAGTCAATATCGCAGATGATCACACAACGGCTCGAAGTAGAACTCCTCCGACACGTAGCCGGAGATCCTTGTGTTTTGCACATGCTACCGGTAGATCCCATAAAATTTGTGCTAGAGTCGATGGCCGTGCATCGGCTTTGTCCCTACATATCATGCGAAATATATATTTTTTACGGGCCGATTTTTCTATCGGCCCCCAATATCTCACTGCACATGTATCGCACATGCTCATCTGATTAGGTGCCCCCCGAGCCGATTCTGTCAGGGAACTGCTGAAATCGGCTCTGTGGTTAGCCAAGGTTTTACTGCACATGTTCATCCGATTAGGTGCCCCCCGAGCCGATTTTGTCAGGGAACTGCTGAAATCGGCTCTGTGGTTAGCCAAGGCGCTATGTGTGAACGTCGGCCCGGTTAAGAACAGGTGTTGACTTCTTCCAGCCCATCAGCCGACGCAAACCCATTGCCTCATTGTCCATTAGGTCGGCGCTGACCCTAAACAGAATGGATGGTGAGGATAATTTTGGGCCGATTGCTGGAATCGGCCTCCACGTTGCTTGCTCGATGAAGGTTTCTGCAATGTCCCTCCATAAATCCTTGGGGCCGATCTCCTGGATCGGCATCGCCACGTTCGTCCATCGATGTTTGCTTTTGTTACACGGTCAGGCCGGTGGATAAAACCAGCCTAACCCCGTTCTTTGTCACGTCGATGCGCTCGCAGTCGTCCAAATTGATGCCTGAGAGTGGCTCTTGGCCCGATGTCTCCCAAACGTTCATGCCAGCCGTCGAAATCTCGGCTGAATCATCTCGCGTGGACGACTTCTACTTCATCTCCATCCCACCGTATTAGGCATTGGTGCATCGTGGATGGAATGCAACAGATTGGCGTGGATCCAATCTCTCCCTAGTAGGAC